>NW_027514592.1:0-165477 GCF_048772815.1 Callospermophilus lateralis
CCACAATTTGAGTAAAACCTATCTTGCCTTTGTAGAGGAAGACGTGCATCAGAAGAATATGGTTGGCCTGGCGGAGGGATCATCAGCCTGCTGGCCTGTTCCCCTGGAGGAGAGAGGGGGGCCCAGTCTGAGAAGGTGCTCTCTGAAAATCAGTGAACTTATGACAGCTGGATTCTCTTCCTTTACTGCTAGTCGCATGGTGCAGAGGATTCTCCAGGGCCCCTTGACCCTCCTCCTCCTCCCACTGGAGTGAAAGGTGAGAGTGTGAGTGGACCACTCTTTTCCAAATGAGGAGGTCTCCTTTCAGATGAAGGGTGACCTATTGGTGAGGGCCCATTTGGAGAAGGCTTTCTGCCCATTGCTGAGTTGGAAACATCCAGTGCATCATAGGGATCTTTTTCTACAAGTTCAAATCTAAGCTCCTTCTCAGTTAATTTTTGTCTGTTGCGTGCATTTTGTTTCCTGAAATAACTGAGGTTTCTTTCAGCAATCCGAGCTGCCAACTCACTAGCATGTGCTTCTTTCTCAGAGGAAATAATCTTCCCCAGACAGGAATGAATGGTACTCTGCAATTGTTCTTCAAGATATTGGGCTCTCTTTCTGTAGGTCTCCAGCTCTTTTATTGTATGGCTCATCTTTTCTTCGACTTTGGAAAGTTTCTCCTCTTGCTCCACACGGTAGTTTTTCCTCCACTCTTAATTTCCTGTGCAGTTTCATCATATTTTCTTGATAGCGTTCCATCATGACTTTAAAGTTCTTCTGTAGGGTCTCATTCTCACTTTGCAGCTGTGCATTTTCTGACTGCAAGGATGCCTGTTCAGTCTGCAGACTTTTAAGGTGTTCTGTAAGGTCTTCCGTGGTTTTCTCCACTTCAGATGAGAAAGTACATTTTTGAATTCTTCCTCCTTCCAAGATTTCTAAGGAGGCCTTTAGCTTATCACCATAAACCAGGTTCCTCAAAGCTCCTTTGGACTCATCCTCCAAGTGAGCACCAATTTCGGGTTCACTCGTCTTTCCCAGTTCCAGGTGACCACCATCCCTTTGGGCTCCCAGGCTTGGAGAAGACCTATCCATCATCTTCAGCAAGCATTCACTCAGAGACTCCATGTGATTTTCTGTGTCCCTTAGAACTTGTTCTCCAGCTACTTTAGAGTCCTCTAATATGATTTTTGCTTTATATTGGACACCTCCTTGTTCCCTCTGTGCTTCAGCTTCTCCTTGTATTGTTGGTCTCTACGTTTGCGGAAGTAGGGATCCTTCATTCAAAACCTCTTTGATTGCCAGCTTCAGTTCTTCCTCATTCACTTGAAAGAGTCTCCAGTTTGTTTTAGCTTCAGCTATTTGTGATCTGAGGGATTCAGATTCACCTTGGAGGGACTGTATCCTTCTTGATAGGTGCGCCATCGTTTCATCCTGTTGACCATGTTGAGCCTTCTGTGCTTTGAGCTCTTCTTCTAGAAAGAGCACTTCAACGCCATGGCTGGATTCGGACCTATGCAGCTTTTCGTCGGTTGCCTCCAGCTGTCGTGCTTCCCTTGAACCCTTCTCAAACCTGCAATCCTTTAAAGGTGATTCTAAGCCTTCATGTTCTTTTTCAACAAGGCTCACTTTTTCAAGAAGTCCACATTTTGCCTCAATAAGTCCAGCAAGATTTAGAGCCAGCCTTTTTTCTCTTCCCACGTAAAGCCTGCTACGAACCGACTGAAAACCTCTCCAGAAAAGTGAGAGAACAGCGGAAAATCCAAGAGCTGTACACATCACCAACTCCCAAGGAAAGCCATAAGGAAGATGGCCTGGCTTCATGTCTTCGGACAATGCTGCCACAACCCTGGGTTCTTCTTCCAGAACCACCCACTAGTATGGCTGAGAGGCAGCCCTTGGCTCCTCCATCACGCCAACACAGCTTTGGCTCTTGCCACCAAAACCACAGCCTGCCCAGGCAGGCCAACACAGGCTGTGGACACTCAGGTGTTTGGTCAGGAACTCCAACCTGCACCAGGCAATGGAGCAGACCACTGTGATCCCCTTCAGGGGCTGGGCGTATGGTGGGTGGTGGGCGTATGGCGGTGGGAGCCATGATCAAAGGCTCCCAGGAGCCTTGTTGTGCTCAAATGCCCATCAGGGCAGTCTTGTCCGCTTCCCTACACGGTGCATCCTCAAGTGCCACAGGTTTAGGTCCCTCCCACTCCAGCCAGAGAGAATTCCTCTCCATGCCACCCACCCCTTGATTTGGTTTAGGCCAGGCCAAGGCGGGGTTAGTAGGAAGATTCCATCCAGTCATAATAACATTCAGTTTGATGTCACTCAAATTCTAAAGCTGACTAAACTGTTCAAACAGCTTTTATGGCCTATATTGGTCTTTGTGTCCCTTGCCTTTTGTTTGAGTGACTCAGTCCTTTCCCTGCCCTTGTGCTCTCCCTATTTCCTACCTTCCTTCCTCCCTTCCTGGTTTTTCTCCTTTTCTTCTTCCTTCTTTTCTACCTCCCTCCATCCCTCCAACTTTGCCTTCCTCCCTTCCAACTTTCTCTCTCCCTTCCCTTCCTTCTCTTTTCTTGCAAGTGTTGGGGTGAAAGTCCATGGCAGGCCAGCCCCAAGCTAGGCAAGGTCACTGCCACTGAGCTACAACATCCCCAGACCTGCTGCCACTTCCTATGCAAGTAATTTGAATTATCTCTAAAGAGAAAACTCTCACATGAGTCTACTTTCAAAGTAATTTCAGAAGAGTTGCTAACATGGGCATAAATCAGTCATGACAAGTCATTTTTGAAAAGCACGGCACAGCTAATGTTCCTCAGAAGAAGGAGTTGAGAACTTTAGTTGGTTTTCAGGTCAGCATTTCTAGACTAGTACAAAGCCTCCTAATCCTGATCTCTCCTTAGTCCTATGATTTCTTTAAGTGTCCCCTTTGCTCCTGTTCATGGAGTCATGTGTACAGAAATTATACCTGGTTCTATTGAACTCTACTTAATTCTTTCTCACCTCTGTGCTCCTTTTGTCAAGTCACTCCTCAACACTTACTGTAACCCTTTCAATTTTTTGTCCATTTTCATTTAAAAAACTCTTTCAAAAATTGAACCATTTCGCATGCAGATACAGTCTTCTTGATCTGCTATTAATCCCCCACTACTGACATTGTAAGTTATTGAAATGTACACTTCCAGACCGTTTTCAGATTTTTGATTTCTGTATATCTATCTGTCTATCTATTTACAAACATAACATGGTATTCTGAGAGTATCGTTCTGCTTTTGGAGCTCTACATTGTGTTTTTCAGAAGCAGGCCTATTACACAGAGATGAATCCATGTTACCTAGATTGAGTTCAAACCGGAATGTGCACTCAGATTCCCATTATATTGTTCTACCTACTAATGGACAGTTCAGTTATATCCAGACCTCACCACCTCCCCCATTAAGTAAAACCCTTGTGAAGAGACATGTAGATGCCTTTATGAACATATTGATAATTTTTCATGGCAGTGTTTTCCAAAAACCAGTTAGTAAAATCAATTTATTCCTTTGCAGCCTGAAATTACCTTCATTCCAGTTTACTGGTATAAGAACCGCAGTATATCAGCAACAATTCTCCAATAGTAGTTCAGGCAGAAGTCATTCTAGATAACAATCAGTGCCGGATCCTCCATGTATTTTACACAGCCCATGACAGGGGACATCCGTCCACTCGTTTAGAACAACTGATGTTTTACGCTGGCCATTTAGGTTTATTTAAAGGATTGGTTAGAAAACAGGTGAGACAGACTGATTAGATTCAGTATGTATGTTGGCTTTGTTTTTCTAGGCCTGAATTTTTCACATTTCAATTAATTGTAGGTTAAGTAGCAGGCAGATTCTTCACTGGGCTTCAAATGTGATAAAGTTGCTTCTTATTTTTAAGAAGGCCGTTGCAATCCTGCATTTATTTTACACCTCAGTGCTTGTTTTACACACAAGCACACACGCCCACACACCACACACACCAACAAACACACAAACACATAATTAGAGCACATTTAACACTCAAATAAAGCTTTACCTACTAATTCATAACTAGGGTATTTTTTTAATAAGTATTGTGTCTTGGTCTCTACTGGGGAAACATTGTTCAATGTGAGTTCTCTGGTTTGTTGCAGGGCAGTGAATGTTCCCTTGTTGGCAATGATATAGAAATGGGGAGTAAGAGTTTAAAAGTTTTTACAGTAGGTAGGCAGAGTCAGAGTATGGAATCTAACAATAAGAAATTGGGGAATTTCCTCTTTGTTTCTTCATTTCAATCTCCTAATAATTCATGTATATTTTCCAAAAGTCTCCCAGAAAACAAGGACTAGGTCAATCCACATATCAGTGAACCATAGCAGAATGCGATTCTGAATTTCATATTAACAGTCATAAAATCCAAAAGACAGGTCCTGGGGTTTTGGCTCAGCACTAGAGTGCTGGCTTCACACTTTCAAAGGTCCTGAGTTGGATCCCCAACACCATGTGTGAAAGGAATGAATGAACCAATGCATGAGTGTATGATGAATGAATTAAAGGTATCAGGAGGAGGAGGAAGAGGAGGAGGAGGAGGAGAAATAGAAGAAGATGATGAGTAATTTGACAGAAGGGAAAAAGGGGAGGAGAGTGAGTTTAAAGTGTGGTTTCCAATTCCCAAACGTTCAATTACAGCAGACGGGATAGAGAGAGAAGATGGGAGGGCAGGAGAGGGGATATAGTAGAGGCCAGAAAAGGTAGCAGAATACAACAGTTACTAATATGGCATTTTGTAAAAACGTGGATGTGTAAACAATGTGATTGTGCAATCTGAATATGGGGTCAAAATGGGAGTTCATAACTCACTTGAGTCTAATGTAGGAAATATGGTATCTCAAGAGCTATGTAAGGTTTTAAGCAACCAATATAAAAAAGAGGTCTTCATTTTTCTTTGTAGTTGAGATCTCCTGTTTCCGTGACATGTTTAGTTGTGTTCTCTCCTTTAGTCCTCCCATGCTCTAGTTATTCTGATATGGAAAAACTAGCTGAAATGCCCAACCGGTCTCTAAATCAGTGACACTTTTTCATTAAGCCTAAAGTCACTTTACATTTGCTACAGTCATACTAAATACACTTCTTTGTTGGGAGTTTAAAAGATATTTCCATCAGCTAGATTACAAGTACCTAGAACTCCCATTCTTGTTTATGTAAGAGTGGCTTCATCAGATTAAATGCTGTTCTCTGGAATGACATAAAATAGGAATAATTTACTCGTAAGATTCCTACGTAAACCATCTTTATTTACAAAATAGTATCTTAAGGATTATTGTTTCATTGAGCTTCAATTGGAGCCAAAGTATAGTCAATTACTGAAGTAAAAGCAGTTACTTAAAAACTAAAAATGAGAGATAAGTCAAATTACATTTGAAGAGAGAGCAACAGCATGAGGTTTCTTGTTTGGTTCTGGATGTTGAGTAACAGGCTCATTTGCAGGTGGAAGGAACCCTTCAGGGAACTCACTTGTACTTTCAGAATGGGGGTGTAGATGGCTGAATTCCAGCTCTTGGGGGAAGATTGTGAGGAAAACCCCCTCCCTGCATAGACACTTCGCATTGGAAATGGAGTGGGTGGCGGGTCAGGTGGAACATAATCTCCAGGTTCCCAGACAAGTTTCCTGGGAGAGGTGGAGGAAAAAAAAGGTCCTCTTCTCATGAACTGACTCCTTGGGTCAACTGGAAGCAAGGCACCTCTGACTGGAGGGAAAGGTGCCAACACAGAGCCAGAGCCAGTTGCTTGGTTTTCAGCATGGAGAGGTGAATCAGGCACATCAGAGTCCAAAGGAGGCATATTAGGAATTCTGTGTTCTGCTGGTCCCGATGCTCTACCACAATTTGAGTAAAACCTATCTTGCCTTTGTAGAGGAAGACGTGCATCAGAAGAATATGGTTGGCCTGGCGGAGGGATCATCAGCCTGCTGGCCTGTTCCCCTGGAGGAGAGAGGGGGGCCCAGTCTGAGAAGGTGCTCTCTGAAAATCAGTGAACTTATGACAGCTGGATTCTCTTCCTTTACTGCTAGTCGCATGGTGCAGAGGATTCTCCAGGGCCCCTTGACCCTCCTCCTCCTCCCACTGGAGTGAAAGGTGAGAGTGTGAGTGGACCACTCTTTTCCAAATGAGGAGGTCTCCTTTCAGATGAAGGGTGACCTATTGGTGAGGGCCCATTTGGAGAAGGCTTTCTGCCCATTGCTGAGTTGGAAACATCCAGTGCATCATAGGGATCTTTTTCTACAAGTTCAAATCTAAGCTCCTTCTCAGTTAATTTTTGTCTGTTGCGTGCATTTTGTTTCCTGAAATAACTGAGGTTTCTTTCAGCAATCCGAGCTGCCAACTCACTAGCATGTGCTTCTTTCTCAGAGGAAATAATCTTCCCCAGACAGGAATGAATGGTACTCTGCAATTGTTCTTCAAGATATTGGGCTCTCTTTCTGTAGGTCTCCAGCTCTTTTATTGTATGGCTCATCTTTTCTTCGACTTTGGAAAGTTTCTCCTCTTGCTCCACACGGTAGTTTTCCTCCACTCTTAATTTCCTGTGCAGTTTCATCATATTTTCTTGATAGCGTTCCATCATGACTTTAAAGTTCTTCTGTAGGGTCTCATTCTCACTTTGCAGCTGTGCATTTTCTGACTGCAAGGATGCCTGTTCAGTCTGCAGACTTTTAAGGTGTTCTGTAAGGTCTTCCGTGGTTTTCTCCACTTCAGATGAGAAAGTACATTTTTGAATTCTTCCTCCTTCCAAGATTTCTAAGGAGGCCTTTAGCTTATCACCATAAACCAGGTTCCTCAAAGCTCCTTTGGACTCATCCTCCAAGTGAGCACCAATTTCGGGTTCACTCGTCTTTCCCAGTTCCAGGTGACCACCATCCCTTTGGGCTCCCAGGCTTGGAGAAGACCTATCCATCATCTTCAGCAAGCATTCACTCAGAGACTCCATGTGATTTTCTGTGTCCCTTAGAACTTGTTCTCCAGCTACTTTAGAGTCCTCTAATATGATTTTTGCTTTATATTGGACACCTCCTTGTTCCCTCTGTGCTTCAGCTTCTCCTTGTATTGTTGGTCTCTACGTTTGCGGAAGTAGGGATCCTTCATTCAAAACCTCTTTGATTGCCAGCTTCAGTTCTTCCTCATTCACTTGAAAGAGTCTCCAGTTTGTTTTAGCTTCAGCTATTTGTGATCTGAGGGATTCAGATTCACCTTGGAGGGACTGTATCCTTCTTGATAGGTGCGCCATCGTTTCATCCTGTTGACCATGTTGAGCCTTCTGTGCTTTGAGCTCTTCTTCTAGAAAGAGCACTTCAACGCCATGGCTGGATTCGGACCTATGCAGCTTTTCGTCGGTTGCCTCCAGCTGACGTACTTCCCTTGAACCCTTCTCAAACCTGCAATCCTTTAAAGGTGATTCTAAGCCTTCATGTTCTTTTTCAACAAGGCTCACTTTTTCAAGAAGTCCACATTTTGCCTCAATAAGTCCAGCAAGATTTAGAGCCAGCCTTTTTTCTCTTCCCACGTAAAGCCTGCTACGAACCGACTGAAAACCTCTCCAGAAAAGTGAGAGAACAGCGGAAAATCCAAGAGCTGTACACATCACCAACTCCCAAGGAAAGCCATAAGGAAGATGGCCTGGCTTCATGTCTTCGGACAATGCTGCCACAACCCTGGGTTCTTCTTCCAGAACCACCCACTAGTATGGCTGAGAGGCAGCCCTTGGCTCCTCCATCACGCCAACACAGCTTTGGCTCTTGCCACCAAAACCACAGCCTGCCCAGGCAGGCCAACACAGGCTGTGGACACTCAGGTGTTTGGTCAGGAACTCCAACCTGCACCAGGCAACGGAGCAGACCACTGTGATCCCCTTCAGGGGCTGGGCGTATGGTGGGTGGTGGGCGTATGGCGGTGGGAGCCATGATCAAAGGCTCCCAGGAGCCTTGTTGTGCTCAAATGCCCATCAGGGCAGTCTTGTCCGCTTCCCTACACGGTGCATCCTCAAGTGCCACAGGTTTAGGTCCCTCCCACTCCAGCCAGAGAGAATTCCTCTCCATGCCACCCACCCCTTGATTTGGTTTAGGCCAGGCCAAGGCGGGGTTAGTAGGAAGATTCCATCCAGTCATAATAACATTCAGTTTGATGTCACTCAAATTCTAAAGCTGACTAAACTGTTCAAACAGCTTTTATGGCCTATATTGGTCTTTGTGTCCCTTGCCTTTTGTTTGAGTGACTCAGTCCTTTCCCTGCCCTTGTGCTCTCCCTATTTCCTACCTTCCTTCCTCCCTTCCTGGTTTTTCTCCTTTTCTTCTTCCTTCTTTTCTACCTCCCTCCATCCCTCCAACTTTGCCTTCCTCCCTTCCAACTTTCTCTCTCCCTTCCCTTCCTTCTCTTTTCTTGCAAGTGTTTGGGGTGAAAGTCCATGGCAGGCCAGCCCCAAGCTAGGCAAGGTCACTGCCACTGAGCTACAACATCCCCAGACCTGCTGCCACTTCCTATGCAAGTAATTTGAATTATCTCTAAAGAGAAACTCTCACATGAGTCTACTTTCAAAGTAATTTCAGAAGAGTTGCTAACATGGGCATAAATCAGTCATGACAAGTCATTTTTGAAAAGCACGGCACAGCTAATGTTCCTCAGAAGAAGGAGTTGAGAACTTTAGTTGGTTTTCAGGTCAGCATTTCTAGACTAGTACAAAGCCTCCTAATCCTGATCTCTCCTTAGTCCTATGATTTCTTTAAGTGTCCCCTTTGCTCCTGTTCATGGAGTCATGTGTACAGAAATTATACCTGGTTCTATTGAACTCTACTTAATTCTTTCTCACCTCTGTGCTCCTTTTGTCAAGTCACTCCTCAACACTTACTGTAACCCTTTCAATTTTTTGTCCATTTTCATTTAAAAAACTCTTTCAAAAATTGAACCATTTCGCATGCAGATACAGTCTTCTTGATCTGCTATTAATCCCCCACTACTGACATTGTAAGTTATTGAAATGTACACTTCCAGACCGTTTTCAGATTTTTGATTTCTGTATATCTATCTGTCTATCTATTTACAAACATAACATGGTATTCTGAGAGTATCGTTCTGCTTTTGGAGCTCTACATTGTGTTTTTCAGAAGCAGGCCTATTACACAGAGATGAATCCATGTTACCTAGATTGAGTTCAAACCGGAATGTGCACTCAGATTCCCATTATATTGTTCTACCTACTAATGGACAGTTCAGTTATATCCAGACCTCACCACCTCCCCCATTAAGTAAAACCCTTGTGAAGAGACATGTAGATGCCTTTATGAACATATTGATAATTTTTCATGGCAGTGTTTTCCAAAAACCAGTTAGTAAAATCAATTTATTCCTTTGCAGCCTGAAATTAACTTCATTCCAGTTTACTGGTATAAGAACCGCAGTATATCAGCAACAATTCTCCAATAGTAGTTCAGGCAGAAGTCATTCTAGATAACAATCAGTGCCGGATCCTCCATGTATTTTACACAGCCCATGACAGGGGACATCCGTCCACTCGTTTAGAACAACTGATGTTTTACGCTGGCCATTTAGGTTTATTTAAAGGATTGGTTAGAAAACAGGTGAGACAGACTGATTAGATTCAGTATGTATGTTGGCTTTGTTTTTCTAGGCCTGAATTTTTCACATTTCAATTAATTGTAGGTTAAGTAGCAGGCAGATTCTTCACTGGGCTTCAAATGTGATAAAGTTGCTTCTTATTTTTAAGAAGGCCGTTGCAATCCTGCATTTATTTTACACCTCAGTGCTTGTTTTACACACAAGCACACACGCCCACACACCACACACACCAACAAACACACAAACACATAATTAGAGCACATTTAACACTCAAATAAAGCTTTACCTACTAATTCATAACTAGGGTATTTTTTTAATAAGTATTGTGTCTTGGTCTCTACTGGGGAAACATTGTTCAATGTGAGTTCTCTGGTTTGTTGCAGGGCAGTGAATGTTCCCTTGTTGGCAATGATATAGAAATGGGGAGTAAGAGTTTAAAAGTTTTTACAGTAGGTAGGCAGAGTCAGAGTATGGAATCTAACAATAAGAAATTGGGGAATTTCCTCTTTGTTTCTTCATTTCAATCTCCTAATAATTCATGTATATTTTCCAAAAGTCTCCCAGAAAACAAGGACTAGGTCAATCCACATATCATTGAACCATAGCAGAATGCGATTCTGAATTTCATATTAACAGTCATAAAATCCAAAAGACAGGTCCTGGGGTTTTGGCTCAGCACTAGAGTGCTGGCTTCACACTTTCAAAGGTCCTGAGCTGGATCCCCAACACCATGTGTGAAAGGAATGAATGAACCAATGCATGAGTGTATGATGAATGAATTAAAGGTATCAGGAGGAGGAGGAAGAGGAGGAGGAGGAGGAGAAATAGAAGAAGATGATGAGTAATTTGACAGAAGGGAAAAAGGGGAGGAGAGTGAGTTTAAAGTGTGGTTTCCAATTCCCAAACGTTCAATTACAGCAGACGGGATAGAGAGAGAAGATGGGAGGGCAGGAGAGGGGATATAGTAGAGGCCAGAAAAGGTAGCAGAATACAACAGTTACTAATATGGCATTTTGTAAAAACGTGGATGTGTAAACAATGTGATTGTGCAATCTGAATATGGGGTCAAAATGGGAGTTCATAACTCACTTGAGTCTAATGTAGGAAATATGGTATCTCAAGAGCTATGTAAGGTTTTAAGCAACCAATATAAAAAAGAGGTCTTCATTTTTCTTTGTAGTTGAGATCTCCTGTTTCCGTGACATGTTTAGTTGTGTTCTCTCCTTTAGTCCTCCCATGCTCTAGTTATTCTGATATGGAAAAACTAGCTGAAATGCCCAACCGGTCTCTAAATCAATGACACTTTTTCATTAAGCCTAAAGTCACTTTACATTTGCTACAGTCATACTAAATACACTTCTTTGTTGGGAGTTTAAAAGATATTTCCATCAGCTAGATTACAAGTACCTAGAACTCCCATTCTTGTTTATGTAAGAGTGGCTTCATCAGATTAAATGCTGTTCTCTGGAATGACATAAAATAGGAATAATTTACTCGTAAGATTCCTACGTAAACCATCTTTATTTACAAAATAGTATCTTAAGGATTATTGTTTCATTGAGCTTCAATTGGAGCCAAAGTATAGTCAATTACTGAAGTAAAAGCAGTTACTTAAAAACTAAAAATGAGAGATAAGTCAAATTACATTTGAAGAGAGAGCAACAGCATGAGGTTTCTTGTTTGGTTCTGGATGTTGAGTAACAGGCTCATTTGCAGGTGGAAGGAACCCTTCAGGGAACTCACTTGTACTTTCAGAATGGGGGTGTAGATGGCTGAATTCCAGCTCTTGGGGGAAGATTGTGAGGAAAACCCCCTCCCTGCATAGACACTTCGCATTGGAAATGGAGTGGGTGGCGGGTCAGGTGGAACATAATCTCCAGGTTCCCAGACAAGTTTCCTGGGAGAGGTGGAGGAAAAAAAAGGTCCTCTTCTCATGAACTGACTCCTTGGGTCAACTGGAAGCAAGGCACCTCTGACTGGAGGGAAAGGTGCCAACACAGAGCCAGAGCCAGTTGCTTGGTTTTCAGCATGGAGAGGTGAATCAGGCACATCAGAGTCCAAAGGAGGCATATTAGGAATTCTGTGTTCTGCTGGTCCCGATGCTCTACCACAATTTGAGTAAAACCTATCTTGCCTTTGTAGAGGAAGACGTGCATCAGAAGAATATGGTTGGCCTGGCGGAGGGATCATCAGCCTGCTGGCCTGTTCCCCTGGAGGAGAGAGGGGGGCCCAGTCTGAGAAGGTGCTCTCTGAAAATCAGTGAACTTATGACAGCTGGATTCTCTTCCTTTACTGCTAGTCGCATGGTGCAGAGGATTCTCCAGGGCCCCTTGACCCTCCTCCTCCTCCCACTGGAGTGAAAGGTGAGAGTGTGAGTGGACCACTCTTTTCCAAATGAGGAGGTCTCCTTTCAGATGAAGGGTGACCTATTGGTGAGGGCCCATTTGGAGAAGGCTTTCTGCCCATTGCTGAGTTGGAAACATCCAGTGCATCATAGGGATCTTTTTCTACAAGTTCAAATCTAAGCTCCTTCTCAGTTAATTTTTGTCTGTTGCGTGCATTTTGTTTCCTGAAATAACTGAGGTTTCTTTCAGCAATCCGAGCTGCCAACTCACTAGCATGTGCTTCTTTCTCAGAGGAAATAATCTTCCCCAGACAGGAATGAATGGTACTCTGCAATTGTTCTTCAAGATATTGGGCTCTCTTTCTGTAGGTCTCCAGCTCTTTTATTGTATGGCTCATCTTTTCTTCGACTTTGGAAAGTTTCTCCTCTTGCTCCACACGGTAGTTTTCCTCCACTCTTAATTTCCTGTGCAGTTTCATCATATTTTCTTGATAGCGTTCCATCATGACTTTAAAGTTCTTCTGTAGGGTCTCATTCTCACTTTGCAGCTGTGCATTTTCTGACTGCAAGGATGCCTGTTCAGTCTGCAGACTTTTAAGGTGTTCTGTAAGGTCTTCCGTGGTTTTCTCCACTTCAGATGAGAAAGTACATTTTTGAATTCTTCCTCCTTCCAAGATTTCTAAGGAGGCCTTTAGCTTATCACCATAAACCAGGTTCCTCAAAGCTCCTTTGGACTCATCCTCCAAGTGAGCACCAATTTCGGGTTCACTCGTCTTTCCCAGTTCCAGGTGACCACCATCCCTTTGGGCTCCCAGGCTTGGAGAAGACCTATCCATCATCTTCAGCAAGCATTCACTCAGAGACTCCATGTGATTTTCTGTGTCCCTTAGAACTTGTTCTCCAGCTACTTTAGAGTCCTCTAATATGATTTTTGCTTTATATTGGACACCTCCTTGTTCCCTCTGTGCTTCAGCTTCTCCTTGTATTGTTGGTCTCTACGTTTGCGGAAGTAGGGATCCTTCATTCAAAACCTCTTTGATTGCCAGCTTCAGTTCTTCCTCATTCACTTGAAAGAGTCTCCAGTTTGTTTTAGCTTCAGCTATTTGTGATCTGAGGGATTCAGATTCACCTTGGAGGGACTGTATCCTTCTTGATAGGTGCGCCATCGTTTCATCCTGTTGACCATGTTGAGCCTTCTGTGCTTTGAGCTCTTCTTCTAGAAAGAGCACTTCAACGCCATGGCTGGATTCGGACCTATGCAGCTTTTCGTCGGTTGCCTCCAGCTGTCGTGCTTCCCTTGAACCCTTCTCAAACCTGCAATCCTTTAAAGGTGATTCTAAGCCTTCATGTTCTTTTTCAACAAGGCTCACTTTTTCAAGAAGTCCACATTTTGCCTCAATAAGTCCAGCAAGATTTAGAGCCAGCCTTTTTTCTCTTCCCACGTAAAGCCTGCTACGAACCGACTGAAAACCTCTCCAGAAAAGTGAGAGAACAGCGGAAAATCCAAGAGCTGTACACATCACCAACTCCCAAGGGAGGCATAAGGAAGATGGCCTGGCTTCATGTCTTCGGACAATGCTGCCACAACCCTGGGTTCTTCTTCCAGAACCACCCACTAGTATGGCTGAGAGGCAGCCCTTGGCTCCTCCATCACGCCAACACAGCTTTGGCTCTTGCCACCAAAACCACAGCCTGCCCAGGCAGGCCAACACAGGCTGTGGACACTCAGGTGTTTGGTCAGGAACTCCAACCTGCACCAGGCAACGGAGCAGACCACTGTGATCCCCTTCAGGGGCTGGGCGTATGGTGGGTGGTGGGCGTATGGCGGTGGGAGCCATGATCAAAGGCTCCCAGGAGCCTTGTTGTGCTCAAATGCCCATCAGGGCAGTCTTGTCCGCTTCCCTACACGGTGCATCCTCAAGTGCCACAGGTTTAGGTCCCTCCCACTCCAGCCAGATAGAATTCCTCTCCATGCCACCCACCCCTTGATTTGGTTTAGGCCAGGCCAAGGCGGGGTTAGTAGGAAGATTCCATCCAGTCATAATAACATTCAGTTTGATGTCACTCAAATTCTAAAGCTGACTAAACTGTTCAAACAGCTTTTATGGCCTATATTGGTCTTTGTGTCCCTTGCCTTTTGTTTGAGTGACTCAGTCCTTTCCCTGCCCTTGTGCTCTCCCTATTTCCTACCTTCCTTCCTCCCTTCCTGGTTTTTCTCCTTTTCTTCTTCCTTCTTTTCTACCTCCCTCCATCCCTCCAACTTTGCCTTCCTCCCTTCCAACTTTCTCTCTCCCTTCCCTTCCTTCTCTTTTCTTGCAAGTGTTTGGGGTGAAAGTCCATGGCAGGCCAGCCCCAAGCTAGGCAAGGTCACTGCCACTGAGCTACAACATCCCCAGACCTGCTGCCACTTCCTATGCAAGTAATTTGAATTATCTCTAAAGAGAAACTCTCACATGAGTCTACTTTCAAAGTAATTTCAGAAGAGTTGCTAACATGGGCATAAATCAGTCATGACAAGTCATTTTTGAAAAGCACGGCACAGCTAATGTTCCTCAGAAGAAGGAGTTGAGAACTTTAGTTGGTTTTCAGGTCAGCATTTCTAGACTAGTACAAAGCCTCCTAATCCTGATCTCTCCTTAGTCCTATGATTTCTTTAAGTGTCCCCTTTGCTCCTGTTCATGGAGTCATGTGTACAGAAATTATACCTGGTTCTATTGAACTCTACTTAATTCTTTCTCACCTCTGTGCTCCTTTTGTCAAGTCACTCCTCAACACTTACTGTAACCCTTTCAATTTTTTGTCCATTTTCATTTAAAAAACTCTTTCAAAAATTGAACCATTTCGCATGCAGATACAGTCTTCTTGATCTGCTATTAATCCCCCACTACTGACATTGTAAGTTATTGAAATGTACACTTCCAGACCGTTTTCAGATTTTTGATTTCTGTATATCTATCTGTCTATCTATTTACAAACATAACATGGTATTCTGAGAGTATCGTTCTGCTTTTGGAGCTCTACATTGTGTTTTTCAGAAGCAGGCCTATTACACAGAGATGAATCCATGTTACCTAGATTGAGTTCAAACCGGAATGTGCACTCAGATTCCCATTATATTGTTCTACCTACTAATGGACAGTTCAGTTATATCCAGACCTCACCACCTCCCCCATTAAGTAAAACCCTTGTGAAGAGACATGTAGATGCCTTTATGAACATATTGATAATTTTTCATGGCAGTGTTTTCCAAAAACCAGTTAGTAAAATCAATTTATTCCTTTGCAGCCTGAAATTACCTTCATTCCAGTTTACTGGTATAAGAACCGCAGTATATCAGCAACAATTCTCCAATAGTAGTTCAGGCAGAAGTCATTCTAGATAACAATCAGTGCCGGATCCTCCATGTATTTTACACAGCCCATGACAGGGGACATCCGTCCACTCGTTTAGAACAACTGATGTTTTACGCTGGCCATTTAGGTTTATTTAAAGGATTGGTTAGAAAACAGGTGAGACAGACTGATTAGATTCAGTATGTATGTTGGCTTTGTTTTTCTAGGCCTGAATTTTTCACATTTCAATTAATTGTAGGTTAAGTAGCAGGCAGATTCTTCACTGGGCTTCAAATGTGAAAACGTTGCTTCTTATTTTTAAGAAGGCCGTTGCAATCCTGCATTTATTTTACACCTCAGTGCTTGTTTTACACACAAGCACACACGCCCACACACCACACACACCAACAAACACACAAACACATAATTAGGGCACATTTAACACTCAAATAAAGCTTTACCTACTAATTCATAACTAGGGTATTTTTTTAATAAGTATTGTGTCTTGGTCTCTACTGGGGAAACATTGTTCAATGTGAGTTCTCTGCTTTGTTGCAGGGCAGTGAATGTTCACTTGTTGGCAATGATATAGAAATGGGGAGTAAGAGTTTAAAAGTTTTTACAGTAGGTAGGCAGAGTCAGAGTATGGAATCTAACAATAAGAAATTGGGGAATTTCCTCTTTGTTTCTTCATTTCAATCTCCTAATAATTCATGTATATTTTCCAAAAGTCTCCCAGAAAACAAGGACTAGGTCAATCCACATATCAGTGAACCATAGCAGAATGCGATTCTGAATTTCATATAAACAGTCATAAAATCCAAAAGACAGGTGCTGGGGATTTGGCTCAGCACTAGAGTGCTGGCTTCACACTTTCAAAGGTCCTGAGTTGGATCCCCAACACCATGTGTGAAAGGAATGAATGAACCAATGCATGAGTGTATGATGAATGAATTAAAGGTATCAGGAGGAGGAGGAAGAGGAGGAGGAGGAGGAGAAATAGAAGAAGATGATGAGTAATTTGACAGAAGGGAAAAAGGGGAGGAGAGTGAGTTTAAAGTGTGGTTTCCAATTCCCAAACGTTCAATTACAGCAGACGGGATAGAGAGAGAAGATGGGAGGGCAGGAGAGGGGATATAGTAGAGGCCAGAAAAGGTAGCAGAATACAACAGTTACTAATATGGCATTTTGTAAAAACGTGGATGTGTAAACAATGTGATTGTGCAATCTGAATATGGGGTCAAAATGGGAGTTCATAACTCACTTGAGTCTAATGTAGGAAATATGGTATCTCAAGAGCTATGTAAGGTTTTAAGCAACCAATATAAAAAAGAGGTCTTCATTTTTCTTTGTAGTTGAGATCTCCTGTTTCCGTGACATGTTTAGTTGTGTTCTCTCCTTTAGTCCTCCCATGCTCTAGTTATTCTGATATGGAAAAACTAGCTGAAATGCCCAACCGGTCTCTAAATCAGTGACACTTTTTCATTAAGCCTAAAGTCACTTTACATTTGCTACAGTCATACTAAATACACTTCTTTGTTGGGAGTTTAAAAGATATTTCCATCAGCTAGATTACAAGTACCTAGAACTCCCATTCTTGTTTATGTAAGAGTGGCTTCATCAGATTAAATGCTGTTCTCTGGAATGACATAAAATAGGAATAATTTACTCGTAAGATTCCTACGTAAACCATCTTTATTTACAAAATAGTATCTTAAGGATTATTGTTTCATTGAGCTTCAATTGGAGCCAAAGTATAGTCAATTACTGAAGTAAAAGCAGTTACTTAAAAACTAAAAATGAGAGATAAGTCAAATTACATTTGAAGAGAGAGCAACAGCATGAGGTTTCTTGTTTGGTTCTGGATGTTGAGTAACAGGCTCATTTGCAGGTGGAAGGAACCCTTCAGGGAACTCACTTGTACTTTCAGAATGGGGGTGTAGAGGGCTGAATTCCAGCTCTTGGGGGAAGATTGTGAGGAAAACCCCCTCCCTGCATAGACACTTCGCATTGGAAATGGAGTGGGTGGCGGGTCAGGTGGAACATAATCTCCAGGTTCCCAGACAAGTTTCCTGGGAGAGGTGGAGGAAAAAAAAGGTCCTCTTCTCATGAACTGACTCCTTGGGTCAACTGGAAGCAAGGCACCTCTGACTGGAGGGAAAGGTGCCAACACAGAGCCAGAGCCAGTTGCTTGGTTTTCAGCATGGAGAGGTGAATCAGGCACATCAGAGTCCAAAGGAGGCATATTAGGAATTCTGTGTTCTGCTGGTCCCGATGCTCTACCACAATTTGAGTAAAACCTATCTTGCCTTTGTAGAGGAAGACGTGCATCAGAAGAATATGGTTGGCCTGGCGGAGGGATCATCAGCCTGCTGGCCTGTTCCCCTGGAGGAGAGAGGGGCCCAGTCTGAGAAGGTGCTCTCTGAAAATCAGTGAACTTATGACAGCTGGATTCTCTTCCTTTACTGCTAGTCGCATGGTGCAGAGGATTCTCCAGGGCCCCTTGACCCTCCTCCTCCTCCCACTGGAGTGAAAGGTGAGAGTGTGAGTGGACCACTCTTTTCCAAATGAGGAGGTCTCCTTTCAGATGAAGGGTGACCTATTGGTGAGGGCCCATTTGGAGAAGGCTTTCTGCCCATTGCTGAGTTGGAAACATCCAGTGCATCATAGGGATCTTTTTCTACAAGTTCAAATCTAAGCTCCTTCTCAGTTAATTTTTGTCTGTTGCGTGCATTTTGTTTCCTGAAATAACTGAGGTTTCTTTCAGCAATCCGAGCTGCCAACTCACTAGCATGTGCTTCTTTCTCAGAGGAAATAATCTTCCCCAGACAGGAATGAATGGTACTCTGCAATTGTTCTTCAAGATATTGGGCTCTCTTTCTGTAGGTCTCCAGCTCTTTTATTGTATGGCTCATCTTTTCTTCGACTTTGGAAAGTTTCTCCTCTTGCTCCACACGGTAGTTTTCCTCCACTCTTAATTTCCTGTGCAGTTTCATCATATTTTCTTGATAGCGTTCCATCATGACTTTAAAGTTCTTCTGTAGGGTCTCATTCTCACTTTGCAGCTGTGCATTTTCTGACTGCAAGGATGCCTGTTCAGTCTGCAGACTTTTAAGGTGTTCTGTAAGGTCTTCCGTGGTTTTCTCCACTTCAGATGAGAAAGTACATTTTTGAATTCTTCCTCCTTCCAAGATTTCTAAGGAGGCCTTTAGCTTATCACCATAAACCAGGTTCCTCAAAGCTCCTTTGGACTCATCCTCCAAGTGAGCACCAATTTCGGGTTCACTCGTCTTTCCCAGTTCCAGGTGACCACCATCCCTTTGGGCTCCCAGGCTTGGAGAAGACCTATCCATCATCTTCAGCAAGCATTCACCCAGAGACTCCATGTGATTTTCTGTGTCCCTTAGAACTTGTTCTCCAGCTACTTTAGAGTCCTCTAATATGATTTTTGCTTTATATTGGACACCTCCTTGTTCCCTCTGTGCTTCAGCTTCTCCTTGTATTGTTGGTCTCTGCGTTTGCGGAAGTAGGGATCCTTCATTCAAAACCTCTTTGATTGCCAGCTTCAGTTCTTCCTCATTCACTTGAAAGAGTCTCCAGTTTGTTTTAGCTTCAGCTATTTGTGATCTGAGGGATTCAGATTCACCTTGGAGGGACTGTATCCTTCTTGATAGGTGCGCCATCGTTTCATCCTCTTGACCATGTTGAGCCTTCTGTGCTTTGAGCTCTTCTTCTAGAAAGAGCACTTCAACGCCATGGCTGGATTCGGACCTATGCAGCTTTTCGTCGGTTGCCTCCAGCTGTCGTGCTTCCCTTGAACCCTTCTCAAACCTGCAATCCTTTAAAGGTGATTCTAAGCCTTCATGTTCTTTTTCAACAAGGCTCACTTTTTCAAGAAGTCCACATTTTGCCTCAATAAGTCCAGCAAGATTTAGAGCCAGCCTTTTTTCTCTTCCCACGTAAAGCCTGCTATGAACCGACTGAAAAAATCTCCAGAAAAGTGAGAGAACAGCGGAAAATCCAAGAGCTGTACACATCACCAACTCCCAAGGAAAGCCATAAGGAAGATGGCCTGGCTTCATGTCTTCGGACAATGCTGCCACAACCCTGGGTGCTTCTTCCAGAACCACCCACTAGTATGGCTGAGAGGCAGCCCTTGGCTCCTCCATCACAGCAACACAGCTTTGGCTCTTGCCACCACAACCACAGCCTGCCCAGGCAGGCCAACACAGGCTGTGGACACTCAGGTGTTTGGTCAGGAACTCCAACCTGCACCAGGCAACGGAGCAGACCACTGTGATCCCCTTCAGGGGCTGGGCGTATGGTGGGTGGTGGGCGTATGGCGGTGGGAGCCATGATCAAAGGCTCCCAGGAGCCTTGTTGTGCTCAAATGCCCATCAGGGCAGTCTTGTCCGCTTCCCTACACGGTGCATCCTCAAGTGCCACAGGTTTAGGTCCCTCCCACTCCAGCCAGAGAGAATTCCTCTCCATGCCACCCACCCCTTGATTTGGTTTAGGCCAGGCCAAGGCGGGGTTAGTAGGAAGATTCCATCCAGTCATAATAACATTCAGTTTGATGTCACTCAAATTCTAAAGCTGACTAAACTGTTCAAACAGCTTTTTTGGCCTATATTGGTCTTTGTGTCCCTTGCCTTTTGTTTGAGTGACTCAGTCCTTTCCCTGCCCTTGTGCTCTCCCTATTTCCTACCTTCCTTCCTCCCTTCCTGGTTTTTCTCCTTTTCTTCTTCCTTCTTTTCTACCTCCCTCCATCCCTCCAACTTTGCCTTCCTCCCTTCCAACTTTCTCTCTCCCTTCCCTTCCTTCTCTTTTCTTGCAAGTGTTTGGGGTGAAAGTCCATGGCAGGCCAGCCCCAAGCTAGGCAAGGTCACTGCCACTGAGCTACAACATCCCCAGACCTGCTGCCACTTCCTATGCAAGTAATTTGAATTATCTCTAAAGAGAAACTCTCACATGAGTCTACTTTCAAAGTAATTTCAGAAGAGTTGCTAACATGGGCATAAATCAGTCATGACAAGTCATTTTTGAAAAGCACGGCACAGCTAATGTTCCTCAGAAGAAGGAGTTGAGAACTTTAGTTGGTTTTCAGGTCAGCATTTCTAGACTAGTACAAAGCCTCCTAATCCTGATCTCTCCTTAGTCCTATGATTTCTTTAAGTGTCCCCTTTGCTCCTGTTCATGGAGTCATGTGTACAGAAATTATACCTGGTTCTATTGAACTCTACTTAATTCTTTCTCACCTCTGTGCTCCTTTTGTCAAGTCACTCCTCAACACTTACTGTAACCCTTTCAATTTTTTGTCCATTTTCATTTAAAAAACTCTTTCAAAAATTGAACCATTTCGCATGCAGATACAGTCTTCTTGATCTGCTATTAATCCCCCACTACTGACATTGTAAGTTATTGAAATGTACACTTCCAGACCGTTTTCAGATTTTTGATTTCTGTATATCTATCTGTCTATCTATTTACAAACATAACATGGTATTCTGAGAGTATCGTTCTGCTTTTGGAGCTCTACATTGTGTTTTTCAGAAGCAGGCCTATTACACAGAGATGAATCCATGTTACCTAGATTGAGTTCAAACCGGAATGTGCACTCAGATTCCCATTATATTGTTCTACCTACTAATGGACAGTTCAGTTATATCCAGACCTCACCACCTCCCCCATTAAGTAAAACCCTTGTGAAGAGACATGTAGATGCCTTTATGAACATATTGATAATTTTTCATGGCAGTGTTTTCCAAAAACCAGTTAGTAAAATCAATTTATTCCTTTGCAGCCTGAAATTACCTTCATTCCAGTTTACTGGTATAAGAACCGCAGTATATCAGCAACAATTCTCCAATAGTAGTTCAGGCAGAAGTCATTCTAGATAACAATCAGTGCCGGATCCTCCATGTATTATACACAGCCCATGTCAGGGGACATCCGTCCACTCGTTTAGAACAACTGATGTTTTACGCTGGCCATTTAGGTTTATTTAAAGGATTGGTTAGAAAACAGGTGAGACAGACTGATTAGATTCAGTATGTATGTTGGCTTTGTTTTTCTAGGCCTGAATTTTTCACATTTCAATTAATTGTAGGTTAAGTAGCAGGCAGATTCTTCATTGGGCTTCAAATGTGATAAAGTTGCTTCTTATTTTTAAGAAGGCCGTTGCAATCCTGCATTTATTTTACACCTCAGTGCTTGTTTTACACACAAGCACACACGCCCACACACCACACACACCAACAAACACACAAACACATAATTAGAGCACATTTAACACTCAAATAAAGCTTTACTACTAATTCATAACTAGGGTATTTTTTTAATAAGTATTGTGTCTTGGTCTCTACTGGGGAAACATTGTTCAATGTGAGTTCTCTGGTTTGTTGCAGGGCAGTGAATGTTCACTTGTTGGCAATGATATAGAAATGGGGAGTAAGAGTTTAAAAGTTTTTACAGTAGGTAGGCAGAGTCAGAGTATGGAATCTAAGAATAAGAAATTGGGGAATTTCCTCTTTGTTTCTTCATTTCAATCTCCTAATAATTCATGTATATTTTCCAAAAGGCTCCCAGAAAACAAGGACTAGGTCAATCCACATATCAGTGAACCATAGCAGAATGCGATTCTGAATTTCATATAAACAGTCATAAAATCCAAAAGACAGGTGCTGGGATTTTGGCTCAGCACTAGAGTGCTGGCTTAACACTTTCAAAGGTCCTGAGTTGGATCCCCAACACCATGTGTGAAAGGAATCAATGAACCAATGCATGAATGTATGATGAATGAATTAAAGGTATCAGGAGGAGGAGGAAGAGGAGGAGGAGGAGGAGGAGGAGAAATAGAAGAAGATGATGAGTAATTTGACAGAAGGGAAAAAGGGGAGGAGAGTGAGTTTAAAGTGTGGTTTCCAATTCCCAAACGTTGAATTACAGCAGACGGGATAGAGAGAGAAGATGGGAGGGCAGGAGAGGGGGTATAGTAGAGGCCAGAAAAGGTAGCAGAATACAACAGTTACTAATATGGCATTTTGTAAAAACGTGGATGTGTAAACAATGAAAATGTTTTTCTAGGCCTGAATTTTTCACATTTCAATTAATTGTAGGTTAAGCATCAGGCAGATTCCTCACTGGGCTTCAAATGTGATAAAGTTGCTTCTTATTTTTAAGAAGGCCGTTACAATCCTGCATTTATTTTACACCTCAGTGCTTGTTTTACACACAAGCACACACGCCCACACACCACACACACCAACAAACACACAAACACATAATTAGAGCACATTTAACACTCAAATAAAGCTTTACCTACTAAATCATAACTAGGGTATTTTTTTAATAAGTATTGTGTCTTGGTCTCTACTGGGGAAACATTGTTCAATGTGAGTTCTCTGCTTTGTTGCAGGGCAGTGAATGTTCACTTGTTGGCAATGATATAGAAATGGGGAGTAAGAGTTTAAAAGTTTTTACAGTAGGTAGGCAGAGTCAGAGTATGGAATCTAAGAATAAGAAATTGGGGAATTTCCTCTTTGTTTCTTCATTTCAATCTCCTAATAATTCATGTATATTTTCCAAAAGTCTCCCAGAAAACAAGGACTATGTCAATCCACATATCAGTGAACCATAGTAGAATGCGATTCTGAATTTCATATAAACAGTCATAAAATCCAAAAGACAGGTGCTGGGGTTTTGGCTCAGCACTAGAGTGCTGGCTTCACACTTTCAAAGGTCCTGAGTTGGATCCCCAACACCATGTGTGAAAGGAATGAATGAACCAATGCATGAGTGTATGATGAATGAATTAAAGGTATCAGGAGGAGGAGGAAGAGGAGGAGGAGGAGGAGAAATAGAAGAAGATGATGAGTAATTTGACAGAAGGGAAAAAGGGGAGGAGAGTGAGTTTAAAGTGTGGTTTCCAATTCCCAAACGTTCAATTACAGCAGACGGGATAGAGAGAGAAGATGGGAGGGCAGGAGAGGGGATATAGTAGAGGCCAGAAAAGGTAGCAGAATACAACAGTTACTAATATGGCATTTTGTAAAAACGTGGATGTGTAAACAATGTGATTGTGCAATCTGAATATGGGGTCAAAATGGGAGTTCATAACTCACTTGAGTCTAATGTAGGAAATATGGTATCTCAAGAGCTATGTAAGGTTTTAAGCAACCAATATAAAAAAGAGGTCTTCATTTTTCTTTGTAGTTGAGATCTCCTGTTTCCGTGACATGTTTAGTTGTGTTCTCTCCTTTAGTCCTCCCATGCTCTAGTTATTCTGATATGGAAAAACTAGCTGAAATGCCCAACCAGTCTCTAAATCAGTGACACTTTTTCATTAAGCCTAAAGTCACTTTACATTTGCTACAGTCATACTAAATACACTTCTTTGTTGGGAGTTTAAAAGATATTTCCATCAGCTAGATTACAAGTACCTAGAACTCCCATTCTTGTTTATGTAAGAGTGGCTTCATCAGATTAAATGCTGTTCTCTGGAATGACATAAAATAGGAATAATTTACTCGTAAGATTCCTACGTAAACC
This sequence comes from Callospermophilus lateralis, assembly GCF_048772815.1. Classification (NCBI taxonomy): domain Eukaryota; kingdom Metazoa; phylum Chordata; class Mammalia; order Rodentia; family Sciuridae; genus Callospermophilus; species Callospermophilus lateralis. The sequence goes on from NW_027514592.1 coordinate 23,825, forward strand.
ATCTTTATTTACAAAATAGTATCTTAAGGATTATTGTTTCATTGAGCTTCAATTGGAGCCAAAGTATAGTCAATTACTGAAGTAAAAGCAGTTACTTAAAAACTAAAAATGAGAGATAAGTCAAATTACATTTGAAGAGAGAGCAACAGCATGAGGTTTCTTGTTTGGTTCTGGATGTTGAGTAACAGGCTCATTTGCAGGTGGAAGGAACCCTTCAGGGAACTCACTTGTACTTTCAGAATGGGGGTGTAGAGGGCTGAATTCCAGCTCTTGGGGGAAGATTGTGAGGAAAACCCCCTCCCTGCATAGACACTTCGCATTGGAAATGGAGTGGGTGGCGGGTCAGGTGGAACATAATCTCCAGGTTCCCAGACAAGTTTCCTGGGAGAGGTGGAGGAAAAAAAAGGTCCTCTTCTCATGAACTGACTCCTTGGGTCAACTGGAAGCAAGGCACCTCTGACTGGAGGGAAAGGTGCCAACACAGAGCCAGAGCCAGTTGCTTGGTTTTCAGCATGGAGAGGTGAATCAGGCACATCAGAGTCCAAAGGAGGCATATTAGGAATTCTGTGTTCTGCTGGTCCCGATGCTCTACCACAATTTGAGTAAAACCTATCTTGCCTTTGTAGAGGAAGACGTGCATCAGAAGAATATGGTTGGCCTGGCGGAGGGATCATCAGCCTGCTGGCCTGTTCCCGTGGAGGAGAGAGGGGCCCAGTCTGAGAAGGTGCTCTCTGAAAATCAGTGAACTTATGACAGCTGGATTCTCTTCCTTTACTGCTAGTCGCATGGTGCAGAGGATTCTCCAGGGCCCCTTGACCCTCCTCCTCCTCCCACTGGAGTGAAAGGTGAGAGTGTGAGTGGACCACTCTTTTCCAAATGAGGAGGTCTCCTTTCAGATGAAGGGTGACCTATTGGTGAGGGCCCATTTGGAGAAGGCTTTCTGCCCATTGCTGAGTTGGAAACATCCAGTGCATCATAGGGATCTTTTTCTACAAGTTCAAATCTAAGCTCCTTCTCAGTTAATTTTTGTCTGTTGCGTGCATTTTGTTTCCTGAAATAACTGAGGTTTCTTTCAGCAATCCGAGCTGCCAACTCACTAGCATGTGCTTCTTTCTCAGAGGAAATAATCTTCCCCAGACAGGAATGAATGGTACTCTGCAATTGTTCTTCAAGATATTGGGCTCTCTTTCTGTAGGTCTCCAGCACTTTTATTGTATGGCTCATCTTTCCTTCGACTTTGGAAAGTTTCTCCTCTTGCTCCACATAGTAGTTTTCCTCCACTCTTAATTTCCTGTGCAGTTTCATCATATTTTCTTGATAGCGTTCCATCATGACTTTAAAGTTCTTCTGTAGGGTCTCATTCTCACTTTGCAGCTGTGCATTTTCTGACTGCAAGGATGCCTGTTCAGTCTGCAGACTTTTAAGGTGTTCTGTAAGGTCTTCCGTGGTTTTCTCCACTTCAGATGAGAAAGTACATTTTTGAATTCTTCCTCCTTCCAAGATTTCTAAGGAGGCCTTTAGCTTATCAACATAAACCAGGTTCCTCAAAGCTCCTTTGGACTCATCCTCCAAGTGAGCACCAATTTCGGGTTCACTCGTCTTTCCCAGTTCCAGGTGACCACCATCCCTTTGGGCTCCCAGGCTTGGAGAAGACCTATCCATCATCTTCAGCAAGCATTCACTCAGAGACTCCATGTGATTTTCTGTGTCCCTTAGAACTTGTTCTCCAGCTACTTTAGAGTCCTCTAATATGATTTTTGCTTTATATTGGACACCTCCTTGTTCCCTCTGTGCTTCAGCTTCTCCTTGTATTGTTGGTCTCTGCGTTTGCGGAAGTAGGCATCCTTCATTCAAAACCTCTTTGATTGCCAGCTTCAGTTCTTCCTCATTCACTTGAAAGAGTCTCCAGTTTGTTTTAGCTTCAGCTATTTGTGTTCTGAGGGATTCAGATTCACCTTGGAGGGACTGTATCCTTCTTGATAGGTGCGCCATCGTTTCATCCTGTTGACCATGTTGAGCCTTCTGTGCTTTGAGCTCTTCTTCTAGAAAGAGCACTTCAACGCCATGGCTGGATTCGGACCTATGCAGCTTTTCGTCGGTTGCCTCCAGCTGTCGTGCTTCCCTTGAACCCTTCTCAAACCTGCAATCCTTTAAAGGTGATTCTAAGCCTTCATGTTCTTTTTCAACAAGGCTCACTTTTTCAAGAAGTCCACATTTTGCCTCAATAAGTCCAGCAAGATTTAGAGCCAGCCTTTTTTCTCTTCCCACGTAAAGCCTGCTACGAACCGACTGAAAACCTCTCCAGAAAAGTGAGAGAACAGCGGAAAATCCAAGAGCTGTACACATCACCAACTCCCAAGGAAAGCCATAAGGAAGATGGCCTGACTTCATGTCTTCGGACAATGCTGCCACAACCCTGGGTGCTTCTTCCAGAACCACCCACTAGTATGGCTGAGAGGCAGCCCTTGGCTCCTCCATCACGCCAACACAGCTTTGGCTCTTGCCACCACAACCACAGCCTGCCCAGGCAGGCCAACACAGGCTGTGGACACTCAGGTGTTTGGTCAGGAACTCCAACCTGCACCAGGCAACGGAGCAGACCACTGTGATCCCCTTCAGGGGCTGGGCGTATGGTGGGTGGTGGGCGTATGGCGGTGGGAGCCATGATCAAAGGCTCCCAGGAGCCTTGTTGTGCTCAACTGCCCATCAGGGGAATCTTGTCCGCTTCCCTACCCGGTGCATCCTCAAGTGCCACAGGTTTAGGTCCCTCCCACTCCAGCCAGAGAGAATTCCTCTCCATGCCACCCACCCCTTGATTTGGTTTAGGCCAGGCCAAGGCGGGGTTAGTAGGAAGATTCCATCCAGTCATAATAACATTCAGTTTGATGTCACTCAAATTCTAAAGCTGACTAAACTGTTCAAACAGCTTTTATGGCCTATATTGGTCTTTGTGTCCCTTGCCTTTTGTTTGAGTGACTCAGTCCTTTCCCTGCCCTTGTGCTCTCCCTATTTCCTACCTTCCTTCCTCCCTTCCTGGTTTTTCTCCTTTTCTTCTTCCTTCTTTTCTACCTCCCTCCATCCCTCCAACTTTGCCTTCCTCCCTTCCAACTTTCTCTCTCCCTTCCCTTCCTTCTCTTTTCTTGCAAGTGTTTGGGGTGAAAGTCCATGGCAGGCCAGCCCCAAGCTAGGCAAGGTCACTGCCACTGAGCTACAACATCCCCAGACCTGCTGCCACTTCCTATGCAAGTAATTTGAATTATCTCTAAAGAGAAACTCTCACATGAGTCTACTTTCAAAGTAATTTCAGAAGAGTTGCTAACATGGGCATAAATCAGTCATGACAAGTCATTTTTGAAAAGCACGGCACAGCTAATGTTCCTCAGAAGAAGGAGTTGAGAACTTTAGTTGGTTTTCAGGTCAGCATTTCTAGACTAGTACAAAGCCTCCTAATCCTGATCTCTCCTTAGTCCTATGATTTCTTTAAGTGTCCCCTTTGCTCCTGTTCATGGAGTCATGTGTACAGAAATTATACCTGGTTCTATTGAACTCTACTTAATTCTTTCTCACCTCTGTGCTCCTTTTGTCAAGTCACTCCTCAACACTTACTGTAACCCTTTCAATTTTTTGTCCATTTTCATTTAAAAAACTCTTTCAAAAATTGAACCATTTCGCATGCAGATACAGTCTTCTTGATCTGCTATTAATCCCCCACTACTGACATTGTAAGTTATTGAAATGTACACTTCCAGACCATTTTCAGATTTTTGATTTCTGTATATCTATCTGTCTATCTATTTACAAACATAACATGGTATTCTGAGAGTATCGTTCTGCTTTTGGAGCTCTACATTGTGTTTTTCAGAAGCAGGCCTATTACACAGAGATGAATCCATGTTACATAGATTTAGTTCAAACCGGAAGGTGCACTCAGATTCCCATTATATTGTTCTACCTACTAATGGACAGTTCAGTTATATCCAGACCTCACCACCTCCCCCATTAAGTAAAACCCTTGTGAAGAGATATGTAGATGCCTTTATGAACATATTGATAATTTTTCATGGCAGTGTTTTCCAAAAACCAGTTAGTAAAATCAATTTATTCCTTTGCAGCCTGAAATTACCTTCATTCCAGTTTACTGGTATAAGAACCGCAGTATATCAGCAACAATTCTCCAAGTAGTTCAGGCCGAAGTCATTCTAGATAACAATCAGTGCCGGATCCTCCATGTATTTTACACAGAACATGACAGGGGACATCCGTCCCCTCGTTTAGAACAACTGATGTTTTACGCTGACCATTTACGTTTATTTAAAGGAGTGGTTAGAAAACAGGTGAGACAGACTGATTACATTCAGTATGTATGTTGGCTTTGTTTTTCTAGGCCTGAATTTTTCACATTTCAATTAATTGTATGTTAAGCATCAGGCAGATTCCTCACTGGGCTTCAAATGTGATAAAGTTGCTTCTTATTTTTAAGAAGGCCGTTGCAATCCTGCATTTATTTTACACCACAGTGCTTGTTTTACACACAAGCACACATGCCCACACACCACACACACCAACAAACACACAAACACATAATTAGAGCACATTTAACACTCAAATAAAGCTTTACCTACTAATTCATAACTAGGGTATTTTTTTAATAAGTATTGTGTCTTGGTCTCTACTGGGGAAACATTGTTCAATGTGAGTTCTCTGGTTTGTTGTAGGGCAGTGAATGTTCACTTGTTGGCAATGATATAGAAATGGGGAGTAAGAGTTTAAAAGTTTTTACAGTAGGTAGGCAGAGTCAGAGTATGGAATCTAAGAATAAGAAATTGGGGAATTTCCTCTTTGTTTCTTCATTTCAATCTCCTAATAATTCATGTATATTTTCCAAAAGTCTCCCAGAAAACAAGGACTTGGTCAATCCACATATCAGTGAACCATAGCAGAATGCGATTCTGAATTTCATATAAACAGTCATAAAATCCAAAAGACAGGTGCTGGGGTTTTCCCTCAGCACTAGAGTGCTGGCTTCACACGTTCAAAGGTCCTGAGTTGGATCCAGAACACCATATGTGAAAGGAATGAATGAACCAATGCATGAATGTATGATGAATGAATTAAAGGTATCAGGAGAAGGAGGAAGAGGAGGAGGAGGAGGAGAAATAGAAGAAGATGATGAGTAGTAAAAACGTGGATGTGTAAACAATGTGATTGTGCAATCTGAATATGGGGTCAAAATGGGAGTTCATAACTCACTTGAGTCTAATGTAGGAAATATGGTATCTCAAGAGCTATGTAAGGTTTTAAGCAACCAATATAAAAAAGAGGTCTTCATTTTTCTTTGTAGTTGAGATCTCCTGTTTCCGTGACATGTTTAGTTGTGTTCTCTCCTTTAGTCCTCCCATGCTCTAGTTATTCTGATATGGAAAAACTAGCTGAAATGCCCAACCAGTCTCTAAATCAGTGACACTTTTTCATTAAGCCTAAAGTCACTTTACATTTGCTACAGTCATACTAAATACACTTCTTTGTTGGGAGTTTAAAAGATATTTCCATCAGCTAGATTACAAGTACCTAGAACTCCCATTCTTGTTTATGTAAGAGTGGCTTCATCAGATTCAATGCTGTTCTCTGGAATGACATAAAATAGGAATAATTTACTCGTAAGATTCCTACGTAAACCATCTTTATTTACAAAATAGTATCTTAAGGATTATTGTTTCATTGAGCTTCAATTGGAGCCAAAGTATAGTCAATTACTGAAGTAAAAGCAGTTACTTAAAAACTAAAAATGAGAGATAAGTCAAATTACATTTGAAGAGAGAGCAACCGCATGAGGTTTCTTGTTTGGTTCTGGATGTTGAGTAACAGGCTCATTTGCAGGTGGAAGGAACCCTTCAGGGAACTCACTTGTACTTTCAGAATGGGGGTGTAGAGGGCTGAATTCCAGCTCTTGGGGGAAGATTGTGAGGAAAACCCCCTCCCTGCATTGACACTTCGCATTGGAAATGGAGTGGGTGGCCCGTCAGGTGGAACATAATCTCCAGGTTCCCAGACAAGTTTCCTGGGAGAGGTGGAGGAAAAAAAAGGTCCTCTTCTCATGAACTGACTCCTTGGGTCAACTGGAAGCAAGGCACCTCTGACTGGAGGGAAAGGTGCCAACACAGAGCCAGAGCCAGTTGCTTGGTTTTCAGCATGGAGAGGTGAATCAGGCACATCAGAGTCCAAAGGAGGCATATTAGGAATTCTGTGTTCTGCTGGTCCCGATGCTCTACCACAATTTGAGTAAAACCTATCTTGCCTTTGTAGAGGAAGACGTGCATCAGAAGAATATGGTTGGCCTGGCGGAGGGATCATCAGCCTGCTGGCCTGTTCCCGTGGAGGAGAGAGGGGCCCAGTCTGAGAAGGTGCTCTCTGAAAATCAGTGAACTTATGACAGCTGGATTCTCTTCCTTTACTGCTAGTCGCATGGTGCAGAGGATTCTCCAGGGCCCCTTGACCCTCCTCCTCCTCCCACTGGAGTGAAAGGTGAGAGTGTGAGTGGACCACTCTTTTCCAAATGAGGAGGTCTCCTTTCAGATGAAGGGTGACCTATTGGTGAGGGCCCATTTGGAGAAGGCTTTCTGCCCATTGCTGAGTTGGAAACATCCAGTGCATCATAGGGATCTTTTTCTACAAGTTCAAATCTAAGCTCCTTCTCAGTTAATTTTTGTCTGTTGCGTGCATTTTGTTTCCTGAAATAACTGAGGTTTCTTTCAGCAATCCGAGCTGCCAACTCACTAGCATGTGCTTCTTTCTCAGAGGAAATAATCTTCCCCAGACAGGAATGAATGGTACTCTGCAATTGTTCTTCAAGATATTGGGCTCTCTTTCTGTAGGTCTCCAGCACTTTTATTGTATGGCTCATCTTTCCTTCGACTTTGGAAAGTTTCTCCTCTTGCTCCACATAGTAGTTTTCCTCCACTCTTAATTTCCTGTGCAGTTTCATCATATTTTCTTGATAGCGTTCCATCATGACTTTAAAGTTCTTCTGTAGGGTCTCATTCTCACTTTGCAGCTGTGCATTTTCTGACTGCAAGGATGCCTGTTCAGTCTGCAGACTTTTAAGGTGTTCTGTAAGGTCTTCCGTGGTTTTCTCCACTTCAGATGAGAAAGTACATTTTTGAATTCTTCCTCCTTCCAAGATTTCTAAGGAGGCCTTTAGCTTATCAACATAAACCAGGTTCCTCAAAGCTCCTTTGGACTCATCCTCCAAGTGAGCACCAATTTCGGGTTCACTCGTCTTTCCCAGTTCCAGGTGACCACCATCCCTTTGGGCTCCCAGGCTTGGAGAAGACCTATCCATCATCTTCAGCAAGCATTCACTCAGAGACTCCATGTGATTTTCTGTGTCCCTTAGAACTTGTTCTCCAGCTACTTTAGAGTCCTCTAATATGATTTTTGCTTTATATTGGACACCTCCTTGTTCCCTCTGTGCTTCAGCTTCTCCTTGTATTGTTGGTCTCTGCGTTTGCGGAAGTAGGGATCCTTCATTCAAAACCTCTTTGATTGCCAGCTTCAGTTCTTCCTCATTCACTTGAAAGAGTCTCCAGTTTGTTTTAGCTTCAGCTATTTGTGATCTGAGGGATTCAGATTCACCTTGGAGGGACTGTATCCTTCTTGATAGGTGCACCATCGTTTCATCCTGTTGACCATGTTGAGCCTTCTGTGCTTTGAGCTCTTCTTCTAGAAAGAGCACTTCAACGCCATGGCTGGATTCGGACCTATGCAGCTTTTCGTCGGTTGCCTCCAGCTGTCGTGCTTCCCTTGAACCCTTCTCAAACCTGCAATCCTTTAAAGGTGATTCTAAGCCTTCATGTTCTTTTTCAACAAGGCTCACTTTTTCAAGAAGTCCACATTTTGCCTCAATAAGTCCAGCAAGATTTAGAGCCAGCCTTTTTTCTCTTCCCACGTAAAGCCTGCTACGAACCGACTGAAAACCTCTCCAGAAAAGTGAGAGAACAGCGGAAAATCCAAGAGCTGTACACATCACCAACTCCCAAGGAAAGCCATAAGGAAGATGGCCTGACTTCATGTCTTCGGACAATGCTGCCACAACCCTGGGTGCTTCTTCCAGAACCACCCACTAGTATGGCTGAGAGGCAGCCCTTGGCTCCTCCATCACGCCAACACAGCTTTGGCTCTTGCCACCACAACCACAGCCTGCCCAGGCAGGCCAACACAGGCTGTGGACACTCAGGTGTTTGGTCAGGAACTCCAACCTGCACCAGGCAACGGAGCAGACCACTGTGATCCCCTTCAGGGGCTGGGCGTATGGTGGGTGGTGGGCGTATGGCGGTGGGAGCCATGATCAAAGGCTCCCAGGAGCCTTGTTGTGCTCAACTGCCCATCAGGGGAATCTTGTCCGCTTCCCTACCCGGTGCATCCTCAAGTGCCACAGGTTTAGGTCCCTCCCACTCCAGCCAGAGAGAATTCCTCTCCATGCCACCCACCCCTTGATTTGGTTTAGGCCAGGCCAAGGCGGGGTTAGTAGGAAGATTCCATCCAGTCATAATAACATTCAGTTTGATGTCACTCAAATTCTAAAGCTGACTAAACTGTTCAAACAGCTTTTATGGCCTATATTGGTCTTTGTGTCCCTTGCCTTTTGTTTGAGTGACTCAGTCCTTTCCCTGCCCTTGTGCTCTCCCTATTTCCTACCTTCCTTCCTCCCTTCCTGGTTTTTCTCCTTTTCTTCTTCCTTCTTTTCTACCTCCCTCCATCCCTCCAACTTTGCCTTCCTCCCTTCCAACTTTCTCTCTCCCTTCCCTTCCTTCTCTTTTCTTGCAAGTGTTTGGGGTGAAAGTCCATGGCAGGCCAGCCCCAAGCTAGGCAAGGTCACTGCCACTGAGCTACAACATCCCCAGACCTGCTGCCACTTCCTATGCAAGTAATTTGAATTATCTCTAAAGAGAAACTCTCACATGAGTCTACTTTCAAAGTAATTTCAGAAGAGTTGCTAACATGGGCATAAATCAGTCATGACAAGTCATTTTTGAAAAGCACGGCACAGCTAATGTTCCTCAGAAGAAGGAGTTGAGAACTTTAGTTGGTTTTCAGGTCAGCATTTCTAGACTAGTACAAAGCCTCCTAATCCTGATCTCTCCTTAGTCCTATGATTTCTTTAAGTGTCCCCTTTGCTCCTGTTCATGGAGTCATGTGTACAGAAATTATACCTGGTTCTATTGAACTCTACTTAATTCTTTCTCACCTCTGTGCTCCTTTTGTCAAGTCACTCCTCAACACTTACTGTAACCCTTTCAATTTTTTGTCCATTTTCATTTAAAAAACTCTTTCAAAAATTGAACCATTTCGCATGCAGATACAGTCTTCTTGATCTGCTATTAATCCCCCACTACTGACATTGTAAGTTATTGAAATGTACACTTCCAGACCATTTTCAAATTTTTGATTTCTGTATATCTATCTGTCTATCTATTTACAAACATAACATGGTATTCTGAGAGTATCGTTCTGCTTTTGGAGCTCTACATTGTGTTTTTCAGAAGCAGGCCTATTACACAGAGATGAATCCATGTTACCTAGATTGAGTTCAAACCGGAAGGTGCACTCAGATTCCCATTATATTGTTCTACCTACTAATGGACAGTTCAGTTATATCCAGACCTCACCACCTCCCCCATTAAGTAAAACCCTTGTGAAGAGATATGTAGATGCCTTTATGAACATATTGATAATTTTTCATGGCAGTGTTTTCCAAAAACCAGTTAGTAAAATCAATTTATTCCTTTGCAGCCTGAAATTACCTTCATTCCAGTTTACTGGTATAAGAACCGCAGTATATCAGCAACAATTCTCCAAGTAGTTCAGGCCGAAGTCATTCTAGATAACAATCAGTGCCGGATCCTCCATGTATTTTACACAGAACATGACAGGGGACATCCGTCCCCTCGTTTAGAACAACTGATGTTTTACGCTGACCATTTACGTTTATTTAAAGGAGTGGTTAGAAAACAGGTGAGACAGACTGATTAGATTCAGTATGTATGTTGGCTTTGTTTTTCTAGGCCTGAATTTTTCACATTTCAATTAATTGTATGTTAAGCATCAGGCAGATTCCTCACTGGGCTTCAAATGTGATAAAGTTGCTTCTTATTTTTAAGAAGGCCGTTGCAATCCTGCATTTATTTTACACCACAGTGCTTGTTTTACACACAAGCACACACGCCCACACACCACACACACCAACAAACACACAAACACATAATTAGAGCACATTTAACACTCAAATAAAGCTTTACCTACTAATTCATAACTAGGGTATTTTTTTAATAAGTATTGTGTCTTGGTCTCTACTGGGGAAACATTGTTCAATGTGAGTCCTCTGGTTTGTTGTAGGGCAGTGAATGTTCACTTGTTGGCAATGATATAGAAATGGGGAGTAAGAGTTTAAAAGTTTTTACAGTAGGTAGGCAGAGTCAGAGTATGGAATCTAAGAATAAGAAATTGGGGAATTTCCTCTTTGTTTCTTCATTTCAATCTCCTAATAATTCATGTATATTTTCCAAAAGTCTCCCAGAAAACAAGGACTTGGTCAATCCACATATCAGTGAACCATAGCAGAATGCGATTCTGAATTTCATATAAACAGTCATAAAATCCAAAAGACAGGTGCTGGGGTTTTCCCTCAGCACTAGAGTGCTGGCTTCACACTTTCAAAGGTCCTGAGTTGGATCCAGAACACCATATGTGAAAGGAATGAATGAACCAATGCATGAATGTATGATGAATGAATTAAAGGTATCAGGAGGAGGAGGAAGAGGAGGAGGAGGAGGAGAAATAGAAGAAGATGATGAGTAGTAAAAACGTGGATGTGTAAACAATGTGATTGTGCAATCTGAATATGGGGTCAAAATGGGAGTTCATAACTCACTTGAGTCTAATGTAGGAAATATGGTATCTCAAGAGCTATGTAAGGTTTTAAGCAACCAATATAAAAAAGAGGTCTTCATTCTTCTTTGTAGTTGAGATCTCCTGTTTCCGTGACATGTTTAGTTGTGTTCTCTCCTTTAGTCCTCCCATGCTCTAGTTATTCTGATATGGAAAAACTAGCTGAAATGCCCAACCAGTCTCTAAATCAGTGACACTTTTTCATTAAGCCTAAAGTCACTTTACATTTGCTACAGTCATACTAAATACACTTCTTTGTTGGGAGTTTAAAAGATATTTCCATCAGCTAGATTACAAGTACCTAGAACTCCCATTCTTGTTTATGTAAGAGTGGCTTCATCAGATTAAATGCTGTTCTCTGGAATGACATAAAATAGGAATAATTTACTCGTAAGATTCCTACGTAAACCATCTTTATTTACAAAATAGTATCTTAAGGATTATTGTTTCATTGAGCTTCAATTGGAGCCAAAGTATAGTCAATTACTGAAGTAAAAGCAGTTACTCAAAAACTAAAAATGAGAGATAAGTCAAATTACATTTGAAGAGAGAGCAACAGCATGAGGTTTCTTGTTTGGTTCTGGATGTTGAGTAACAGGCTCATTTGCAGGTGGAAGGAACCCTTCAGGGAACTCACTTGTACTTTCAGAATGGGGGTGTAGAAGGCTGAATTCCAGCTCTTGGGGGAAGATTGTGAGGAAAACCCCCTCCCTGCATAGACACTTCGCATTGGAAATGGAGTGGGTGGCGGGTCAGGTGGAACATAATCTCCAGGTTCCCAGACAAGTTTCCTGGGAGAGGTGGAGGAAAAAAAAAGGTCCTCTTCTCATGAACTGACTCCTTGGGTCAACTGGAAGCAAGGCACCTCTGACTGGAGGGAAAGGTGCCAACACAGAGCCAGAGCCAGTTGCTTGGTTTTCAGCATGGAGAGGTGAATCAGGCACATCAGAGTCCAAAGGAGGCATATTAGGAATTCTGTGTTCTGCTGGTCCCGATGCTCTACCACAATTTGAGTAAAACCTATCTTGCCTTTGTAGAGGAAGACGTGCATCAGAAGAATATGGTTGGCCTGGCGGAGGGATCATCAGCCTGCTGGCCTGTTCCCCTGGAGGAGAGAGGGGCCCAGTCTGAGAAGGTGCTCTCTGAAAATCAGTGAACTTATGACAGCTGGATTCTCTTCCTTTACTGCTAGTCGCATGGTGCAGAGGATTCTCCAGGGCCCCTTGACCCTCCTCCTCCTCCCACTGGAGTGAAAGGTGAGAGTGTGAGTGGACCACTCTTTTCCAAATGAGGAGGTCTCCTTTCAGATGAAGGGTGACCTATTGGTGAGGGCCCATTTGGAGAAGGCTTTCTGCCCATTGCTGAGTTGGAAACATCCAGTGCATCATAGGGATCTTTTTCTACAAGTTCAAATCTAAGCTCCTTCTCAGTTAATTTTTGTCTGTTGCGTGCATTTTGTTTCCTGAAATAACTGAGGTTTCTTTCAGCAATCCGAGCTGCCAACTCACTAGCATGTGCTTCTTTCTCAGAGGAAATAATCTTCCCCAGACAGGAATGAATGGTACTCTGCAATTGTTCTTCAAGATATTGGGCTCTCTTTCTGTAGGTCTCCAGCTCTTTTATTGTATGGCTCATCTTTTCTTCGACTTTGGAAAGTTTCTCCTCTTGCTCCACACGGTAGTTTTCCTCCACTCTTAATTTCCTGTGCAGTTTCATCATATTTTCTTGATAGCGTTCCATCATGACTTTAAAGTTCTTCTGTAGGGTCTCATTCTCACTTTGCAGCTGTGCATTTTCTGACTGCAAGGATGCCTGTTCAGTCTGCAGACTTTTAAGGTGTTCTGTAAGGTCTTCCGTGGTTTTCTCCACTTCAGATGAGAAAGTACATTTTTGAATTCTTCCTCCTTCCAAGATTTCTAAGGAGGCCTTTAGCTTATCACCATAAACCAGGTTCCTCAAAGCTCCTTTGGACTCATCCTCCAAGTGAGCACCAATTTCGGGTTCACTCGTCTTTCCCAGTTCCAGGTGACCACCATCCCTTTGGGCTCCCAGGCTTGGAGAAGACCTATCCATCATCTTCAGCAAGCATTCACCCAGAGACTCCATGTGATTTTCTGTGTCCCTTAGAACTTGTTCTCCAGCTACTTTAGAGTCCTCTAATATGATTTTTGCTTTATATTGGACACCTCCTTGTTCCCTCTGTGCTTCAGCTTCTCCTTGTATTGTTGGTCTCTGCGTTTGCGGAAGTAGGGATCCTTCATTCAAAACCTCTTTGATTGCCAGCTTCAGTTCTTCCTCATTCACTTGAAAGAGTCTCCAGTTTGTTTTAGCTTCAGCTATTTGTGATCTGAGGGATTCAGATTCACCTTGGAGGGACTGTATCCTTCTTGATAGGTGCGCCATCGTTTCATCCTGTTGACCATGTTGAGCCTTCTGTGCTTTGAGCTCTTCTTCTAGAAAGAGCACTTCAACGCCATGGCTGGATTCGGACCTATGCAGCTTTTCGTCGGTTGCCTCCAGCTGTCGTGCTTCCCTTGAACCCTTCTCAAACCTGCAATCCTTTAAAGGTGATTCTAAGCCTTCATGTTCTTTTTCAACAAGGCTCACTTTTTCAAGAAGTCCACATTTTGCCTCAATAAGTCCAGCAAGATTTAGAGCCAGCCTTTTTTCTCTTCCCACGTAAAGCCTGCTACGAACCGACTGAAAACCTCTCCAGAAAAGTGAGAGAACAGCGGAAAATCCAAGAGCTGTACACATCACCAACTCCCAAGGAAAGCCATAAGGAAGATGGCCTGGCTTCATGTCTTCGGACAATGCTGCCACAACCCTGGGTGCTTCTTCCAGAACCACCCACTAGTATGGCTGAGAGGCAGCCCTTGGCTCCTCCATCACGCCAACACAGCCTTGGCTCTTGCCACCACAACCACAGCCTGCCCAGGCAGGCCAACACAGGCTGTGGACACTCAGGTGTTTGGTCAGGAACTCCAACCTGCACCAGGCAACGGAGCAGACCACTGTGATCCCCTTCAGGGGCTGGGTGTATGGTGGGTGGTGGGCGTATGGCGGTGGGAGCCATGATCAAAGGCTCCCAGGAGCCTTGTTGTGCTCAACTGCCCATCAGGGGAGTCTTGTCCGCTTCCCCACCCGGTGCATCCTCAAGTGCCACAGTTTTAGGTCCCTCCCACTCCAGCCAGAGAGAATTCCTCTCCATGCCACCCACCCCTTGATTTGGTTTAGGCCAGGCCAACTCGGGGTTAGTAGGAAGATTCCATCCAGTCATAATAACATTCAGTTTGATGTCACTCAAATTCTAAAGCTGACTAAACTGTTCAAACAGCTTTTATGGCCTATATTGGTCTTTGTGTCCCTTGCCTTTTGTTTGAGTGACTCAGTTCCTTCCCTGCCCTTGTGCTCTCCCTATTTCCTACCTTCCTTCCTCCCTTCCTGGTTTTTCTCCTTTTCTTCTTCCTTCTTTTCTACCTCCCTCCATCCCTCCAACTTTGCCTTCCTCCCTTCCAACTTTCTCTCTCCCTTCCCTTCCTTCTCTTTTCTTGCAAGTGTTTGGGGTGAAAGTCCATGGCAGGCCAGCCCCAAGCTAGGCAAGGTCACTGCCACTGAGCTACAACATCCCCAGACCTGCTGCCACTTCCTATGCAAGTAATTTGAATTATCTCTAAAGAGAAACTCTCACATGAGTCTACTTTCAAAGTAATTTCAGAAGAGTTGCTAACATGGGCATAAATCAGTCATGACAAGTCATTTTTGAAAAGCACGGCACAGCTAATGTTCCTCAGAAGAAGGAGTTGAGAACTTTAGTTGGTTTTCAGGTCAGCATTTCTAGACTAGTACAAACCCTCCTAATCCTGATCTCTCCTTAGTCCTATGATTTCTTTAAGTGTCCCCTTTGCTCCTGTTCATGGAGTCATGTGTACAGAAATTATACCTGGTTCTATTGAACTCTACTTAATTCTTTCTCACCTCTGTGCTCCTTTTGTCAAGTCACTCCTCAACACTTACTGTAACCCTTTCAATTTTTTGTCCATTTTCATTTAAAAAACTCTTTCAAAAATTGAACCATTTCGCATGCAGATACAGTCTTCTTGATCTGCTATTAATCCCCCACTACTGACATTGTAAGTTATTGAAATGTACACTTCCAGACCGTTTTCAGATTTTTGATTTCTGTATATCTATCTGTCTATCTATTTACAAACATAACATGGTATTCTGAGAGTATCGTTCTGCTTTTGGAGCTCTACATTGTGTTTTTCAGAAGCAGGCCTATTACACAGAGATGAATCCATGTTACCTAGATTGAGTTCAAACCGGAATGTGCACTCAGATTCCCATTATATTGTTCTACCTACTAATGGACAGTTCAGTTATATCCAGACCTCACCACCTCCCCCATTAAGTAAAACCCTTGTGAAGAGACATGTAGATGCCTTTATGAACATATTGATAATTTTTCATGGCAGTGTTTTCCAAAAACCAGTTAGTAAAATCAATTTATTCCTTTGCAGCCTGAAATTACCTTCATTCCAGTTTACTGGTATAAGAACCGCAGTATATCAGCAACAATTCTCCAATAGTAGTTCAGGCAGAAGTCATTCTAGATAACAATCAGTGCCGGATCCTCCATGTATTTTACACAGCCCATGACAGGGGACATCCGTCCACTCGTTTAGAACAACTGATGTTTTACGCTGGCCATTTAGGTTTATTTAAAGGATTGGTTAGAAAACAGGTGAGACAGACTGATTAGATTCAGTATGTATGTTGGCTTTGTTTTTCTAGGCCTGAATTTTTCACATTTCAATTAATTGTAGGTTAAGTAGCAGGCAGATTCTTCACTGGGCTTCAAATGTGATAAAGTTGCTTCTTATTTTTAAGAAGGCCGTTGCAATCCTGCATTTATTTTACACCTCAGTGCTTGTTTTACACACAAGCACACACGCCCACACACCACACACACCAACAAACACACAAACACATAATTAGAGCACATTTAACACTCAAATAAAGCTTTACCTACTAATTCATAACTAGGGTATTTTTTTAATAAGTATTGTGTCTTGGTCTCTACTGGGGAAACATTGTTCAATGTGAGTTCTCTGGTTTGTTGCAGGGCAGTGAATGTTCACTTGTTGGCAATGATATAGAAATGGGGAGTAAGAGTTTAAAAGTTTTTACAGTAGGTAGGCAGAGTCAGAGTATGGAATCTAACAATAAGAAATTGGGGAATTTCCTCTTTGTTTCTTCATTTCAATCTCCTAATAATTCATGTATATTTTCCAAAAGTCTCCCAGAAAACAAGGACTAGGTCAATCCACATATCAGTGAACCATAGCAGAATGCGATTCTGAATTTCATATAAACAGTCATAAAATCCAAAAGACAGGTGCTGGGGTTTTGGCTCAGCACTAGAGTGCTGGCTTCACACTTTCAAAGGTCCTGAGTTGGATCCCCAACACCATGTGTGAAAGGAATGAATGAACCAATGCATGAGTGTATGATGAATGAATTAAAGGTATCAGGAGGAGGAGGAAGAGGAGGAGGAGGAGGAGAAATAGAAGAAGATGATGAGTAGTTAAAACGTGGATGTGTAAACAATGTGATTGTGCAATCTGAATATGGGGTCAAAATGGGAGTTCATAACTCACTTGAGTCTAATGTAGGAAATATGTTATCTCAAGAGCTATGTAAGGTTTTAAGCAACCAATATAAAAAAGAGGTCTTCATTTTTCTTTGTAGTTGAGATCTCCTGTTTCCGTGACATGTTGAGTTGTGTTCTCTCCTTTAGTCCTCCCATGCTCTAGTTATTCTGATCTGGAAAAACTAGCTGAAATGCCCAACCAGTCTCTAAATCAGTGACACTTTTTCATTAAGCCTAAAGTCACTTTACATTTGCTACAGTCATACTAAGTACACTTCTTTGTTGGGAGTTTAAAAGATATTGCCATCAGCTAGATTACAAGTACCTAGAACTCCCATTCTTGTTTATGTAAGAGTGGCTTCATCAGATTAAATGCTGTTCTCTGGAATGACATAAAATAGGAATAATTTACTCGTAAGATTCCTACGTAAACCATCTTTATTTACAAAATAGTATCTTAAGGATTATTGTTTCATTGAGCTTCAATTGGAGCCAAAGTATAGTCGATTACTGAAGTAAAAGCAGTTACTTAAAAACTAAAAATGAGAGATAAGTCAAATTACATTTGAAGAGAGAGCAACAGCATGAGGTTTCTTGTTTGGTTCTGGATGTTGAGTAACAGGCTCATTTGCAGGTGGAAGGAACCCTTCAGGGAACTCACTTGTACTTTCAGAATGGGGGTGTAGAGGGCTGAATTCCAGCTCTTGGGGGAAGATTGTGAGGAAAACCCCCTCCCTGCATAGACACTTCGCATTGGAAATGGAGTGGGTGGCGGGTCAGGTGGAACATAATCTCCAGGTTCCCAGACAAGTTTCCTGGGAGAGGTGGAGGAAAAAAAAGGTCCTCTTCTCATGAACTGACTCCTTGGGTCAACTGGAAGCAAGGCACCTCTGACTGGAGGGAAAGGTGCCAACACAGAGCCAGAGCCAGTTGCTTGGTTTTCAGCATGGAGAGGTGAATCAGGCACATCAGAATCCAAAGGAGGCATATTAGGAATTCTGTGTTCTGCTGGTCCCGATGCTCTACCACAATTTGAGTAAAACCTATCTTGCCTTTGTAGAGGAAGACGTGCATCAGAAGAATATGGTTGGCCTGGCGGAGGGATCATCAGCCTGCTGGCCTGTTCCCCTGGAGGAGAGAGGGGCCCAGTCTGAGAAGGTGCTCTCTGAAAATCAGTGAACTTATGACAGCTGGATTCTCTTCCTTTACTGCTAGTCGCATGGTGCAGAGGATTCTCCAGGGCCCCTTGACCCTCCTCCTCCTCCCACTGGAGTGAAAGGTGAGAGTGTGAGTGGACCACTCTTTTCCAAATGAGGAGGTCTCCTTTCAGATGAAGGGTGACCTATTGGTGAGGGCCCATTTGGAGAAGGCTTTCTGCCCATTGCTGAGTTGGAAACATCCAGTGCATCATAGGGATCTTTTTCTACAAGTTCAAATCTAAGCTCCTTCTCAGTTAATTTTTGTCTGTTGCGTGCATTTTGTTTCCTGAAATAACTGAGGTTTCTTTCAGCAATCCGAGCTGCCAACTCACTAGCATGTGCTTCTTTCTCAGAGGAAATAATCTTCCCCAGACAGGAATGAATGGTACTCTGCAATTGTTCTTCAAGATATTGGGCTCTCTTTCTGTAGGTCTCCAGCTCTTTTATTGTATGGCTCATCTTTTCTTCGACTTTGGAAAGTTTCTCCTCTTGCTCCACACGGTAGTTTTCCTCCACTCTTAATTTCCTGTGCAGTTTCATCATATTTTCTTGATAGCGTTCCATCATGACTTTAAAGTTCTTCTGTAGGGTCTCATTCTCACTTTGCAGCTGTGCATTTTCTGACTGCAAGGATGCCTGTTCAGTCTGCAGACTTTTAAGGTGTTCTGTAAGGTCTTCCGTGGTTTTCTCCACTTCAGATGAGAAAGTACATTTTTGAATTCTTCCTCCTTCCAAGATTTCTAAGGAGGCCTTTAGCTTATCACCATAAACCAGGTTCCTCAAAGCTCCTTTGGACTCATCCTCCAAGTGAGCACCAATTTCGGGTTCACTCGTCTTTCCCAGTTCCAGGTGACCACCATCCCTTTGGGCTCCCAGGCTTGGAGAAGACCTATCCATCATCTTCAGCAAGCATTCACCCAGAGACTCCATGTGATTTTCTGTGTCCCTTAGAACTTGTTCTCCAGCTACTTTAGAGTCCTCTAATATGATTTTTGCTTTATATTGGACACCTCCTTGTTCCCTCTGTGCTTCAGCTTCTCCTTGTATTGTTGGTCTCTGCGTTTGCGGAAGTAGGGATCCTTCATTCAAAACCTCTTTGATTGCCAGCTTCAGTTCTTCCTCATTCACTTGAAAGAGTCTCCAGTTTGTTTTAGCTTCAGCTATTTGTGATCTGAGGGATTCAGATTCACCTTGGAGGGACTGTATCCTTCTTGATAGGTGCGCCATCGTTTCATCCTGTTGACCATGTTGAGCCTTCTGTGCTTTGAGCTCTTCTTCTAGAAAGAGCACTTCAACGCCATGGCTGGATTCGGACCTATGCAGCTTTTCGTCGGTTGCCTCCAGCTGTCGTGCTTCCCTTGAACCCTTCTCAAACCTGCAATCCTTTAAAGGTGATTCTAAGCCTTCATGTTCTTTTTCAACAAGGCTCACTTTTTCAAGAAGTCCACATTTTGCCTCAATAAGTCCAGCAAGATTTAGAGCCAGCCTTTTTTCTCTTCCCACGTAAAGCCTGCTACGAACCGACTGAAAACCTCTCCAGAAAAGTGAGAGAACAGCGGAAAATCCAAGAGCTGTACACATCACCAACTCCCAAGGAAAGCCATAAGGAAGATGGCCTGGCTTCATGTCTTCGGACAATGCTGCCACAACCCTGGGTGCTTCTTCCAGAACCACCCACTAGTATGGCTGAGAGGCAGCCCTTGGCTCCTCCATCACGCCAACACAGCCTTGGCTCTTGCCACCACAACCACAGCCTGCCCAGGCAGGCCAACACAGGCTGTGGACACTCAGGTGTTTGGTCAGGAACTCCAACCTGCACCAGGCAACGGAGCAGACCACTGTGATCCCCTTCAGGGGCTGGGTGTATGGTGGGTGGTGGGCGTATGGCGGTGGGAGCCATGATCAAAGGCTCCCAGGAGCCTTGTTGTGCTCAACTGCCCATCAGGGGAGTCTTGTCCGCTTCCCCACCCGGTGCATCCTCAAGTGCCACAGTTTTAGGTCCCTCCCACTCCAGCCAGAGAGAATTCCTCTCCATGCCACCCACCCCTTGATTTGGTTTAGGCCAGGCCAACTCGGGGTTAGTAGGAAGATTCCATCCAGTCATAATAACATTCAGTTTGATGTCACTCAAATTCTAAAGCTGACTAAACTGTTCAAACAGCTTTTATGGCCTATATTGGTCTTTGTGTCCCTTGCCTTTTGTTTGAGTGACTCAGTTCCTTCCCTGCCCTTGTGCTCTCCCTATTTCCTACCTTCCTTCCTCCCTTCCTGGTTTTTCTCCTTTTCTTCTTCCTTCTTTTCTACCTCCCTCCATCCCTCCAACTTTGCCTTCCTCCCTTCCAACTTTCTCTCTCCCTTCCCTTCCTTCTCTTTTCTTGCAAGTGTTTGGGGTGAAAGTCCATGGCAGGCCAGCCCCAAGCTAGGCAAGGTCACTGCCACTGAGCTACAACATCCCCAGACCTGCTGCCACTTCCTATGCAAGTAATTTGAATTATCTCTAAAGAGAAACTCTCACATGAGTCTACTTTCAAAGTAATTTCAGAAGAGTTGCTAACATGGGCATAAATCAGTCATGACAAGTCATTTTTGAAAAGCACGGCACAGCTAATGTTCCTCAGAAGAAGGAGTTGAGAACTTTAGTTGGTTTTCAGGTCAGCATTTCTAGACTAGTACAAACCCTCCTAATCCTGATCTCTCCTTAGTCCTATGATTTCTTTAAGTGTCCCCTTTGCTCCTGTTCATGGAGTCATGTGTACAGAAATTATACCTGGTTCTATTGAACTCTACTTAATTCTTTCTCACCTCTGTGCTCCTTTTGTCAAGTCACTCCTCAACACTTACTGTAACCCTTTCAATTTTTTGTCCATTTTCATTTAAAAAACTCTTTCAAAAATTGAACCATTTCGCATGCAGATACAGTCTTCTTGATCTGCTATTAATCCCCCACTACTGACATTGTAAGTTATTGAAATGTACACTTCCAGACCGTTTTCAGATTTTTGATTTCTGTATATCTATCTGTCTATCTATTTACAAACATAACATGGTATTCTGAGAGTATCGTTCTGCTTTTGGAGCTCTACATTGTGTTTTTCAGAAGCAGGCCTATTACACAGAGATGAATCCATGTTACCTAGATTGAGTTCAAACCGGAATGTGCACTCAGATTCCCATTATATTGTTCTACCTACTAATGGACAGTTCAGTTATATCCAGACCTCACCACCTCCCCCATTAAGTAAAACCCTTGTGAAGAGACATGTAGATGCCTTTATGAACATATTGATAATTTTTCATGGCAGTGTTTTCCAAAAACCAGTTAGTAAAATCAATTTATTCCTTTGCAGCCTGAAATTACCTTCATTCCAGTTTACTGGTATAAGAACCGCAGTATATCAGCAACAATTCTCCAATAGTAGTTCAGGCAGAAGTCATTCTAGATAACAATCAGTGCCGGATCCTCCATGTATTATACACAGCCCATGTCAGGGGACATCCGTCCACTCGTTTAGAACAACTGATGTTTTACGCTGGCCATTTAGGTTTATTTAAAGGATTGGTTAGAAAACAGGTGAGACAGACTGATTAGATTCAGTATGTATGTTGGCTTTGTTTTTCTAGGCCTGAATTTTTCACATTTCAATTAATTGTAGGTTAAGTAGCAGGCAGATTCCTCACTGGGCTTCAAATGTGATAAAGTTGCTTCTTATTTTTAAGAAGGCCGTTGCAATCCTGCATTTATTTTACACCTCAGTGCTTGTTTTACACACAAGCACACACGCCCACACACCACACACACCAACAAACACACAAACACATAATTAGAGCACATTTAACACTCAAATAAAGCTTTACCTACTAATTAATAACTAGGGTATTTTTTTAATATGTATTGTGTCTTGGTCTCTACTGGGGAAACATTGTTCAATGTGAGTTTTCTGGTTTGTTGCAGGGCAGTGAATGTTCACTTGTTGGCAATGATATAGAAATGGGGAGTAAGAGTTTAAAAGTTTTTACAGTAGGTAGGCAGAGTCAGAGTATGGAATCTAAGAATAAGAAATTGGGGAATTTCCTCTTTGTTTCTTCATTTCAATCTCCTAATAATTCATGTATATTTTCCAAAAGTCTCCCAGAAAACAAGGACTAGGTCAATCCACATATCAGTGAACCATAGCAGAATGCGATTCTGAATTTCATATAAACAGTCATAAAATCCAAAAGACAGGTGCTGGGGATTTGGCTCAGCACTAGACTGCTGGCTTCACACTTTCAAAGGTCCTGAGTTGGATCCCCAACACCATGTGTGAAAGGAATGAATGAACCAATGCATGAGTGTATGATGAATGAATTAAAGGTATCAGGAGGAGGAGGAAGAGGACGAGGAGGAGAAATAGAAGAAGATGATGAGTAATTTGACAGAAGGGAAAAAGGGGAGGAGAGTGAGTTTAAAGTGTGGTTTCCAATTCCCAAACGTTGAATTACAGCAGACGGGATAGAGAGAGAAGATGGGAGGGCAGGAGAGGGGGTATAGTAGAGGCCAGAAAAGGTAGCAGAATACAACAGTTACTAATATGGCATTTTGTAAAAACGTGGATGTGTAAACAATGAAAATGTTTTTCTAGGCCTGAATTTTTCACATTTCAATTAATTGTAGGTTAAGCATCAGGCAGATTCTTCACTGGGCTTCAAATGTGATAAAGTTGCTTCTTATTTTTAAGAAGGCCGTTGCAATCCTGCATTTATTTTACACCTCAGTGCTTGTTTTACACACAAGCACACACGCCCACACACCACACACACCAACAAACACACAAACACATAATTAGAGCACATTTAACACTCAAATAAAGCTTTACCTACTAATTCATAACTAGGGTATTTTTTTAATAAGTATTGTGTCTTGGTCTCTACTGGGGAAACATTGTTCAATGTGAGTTCTCTGGTTTGTTGTAGGGCAGTGAATGTTCACTTGTTGGCAATGATATAGAAATGGGGAGTAAGAGTTTAAAAGTTTTTACAGTAGGTAGGCAGAGTCAGAGTATGGAATCTAAGAATAAGAAATTGGGGAATTTCCTCTTTGATTCTTCATTTCAATCTCCTAATAATTCATGTATATTTTCCAAAAGTCTCCCAGAAAACAAGGACTAGGTCAATCCACATATCAGTGAACCATAGCAGAATGCGATTCTGAATTTCATATAAACAGTCATAAAATCCAAAAGACAGGTGCTGGGGTTTTGGCTCAGCACTAGAGTGCTGGCTTCACACTTTCAAAGGTCCTGAGTTGGATCCCCAACACCATGTGTGAAAGGAATGAATGAACCAATGCATGAGTGTATGATGAATGAATTAAAGGTATCAGGAGGAGGAGGAAGAGGAGGAGGAGGAGGAGAAATAGAAGAAGATGATGAGTAATTTGACAGAAGGGAAAAAGGGGAGGAGAGTGAGTTTAAAGTGTGGTTTCCAATTCTCAAACGTTCAATTACAGCAGACGGGATAGAGAGAGAAAATGGGAGGGCAGGAGAGGGGATATAGTAGAGGCCAGAAAAGGTAGTAGAATACAACAGTTACTAATATGGCATTTTGTAAAAACGTGGATGTGTAAACAATGTGATTGTGCAATCTGAATATGGGGTCAAAATGGGAGTTCATAACTCACTTGAGTCTAATGTAGGAAATATGGTATCTCAAGAGCTATGTAAGGTTTTAAGCAACCAATATAAAAAAGAGGTCTTCATTTTTCTTTGTAGTTGAGATCTCCTGTTTCCGTGACATGTTTAGTTGTGTTCTCTCCTTTAGTCCTCCCATGCTCTAGTTATTCGGATATGGAAAAACTAGCTGAAATGCCCAACCAGTCTCTAAATCAGTGACACTTTTTCATTAAGCCTAAAGTCACTTTACATTTGCTACAGTCATACTAAATACACTTCTTTGTTGGGAGTTTAAAAGATATTTCCATCAGCTAGATTACAAGTACCTAGAACTCCCATTCTTGTTTATGTAAGAGTGGCTTCATCAGATTCAATGCTGTTCTCTGGAATGACATAAAATAGGAATAATTTACTCGTAAGATTCCTACGTAAACCATCTTTATTTACAAAATAGTATCTTAAGGATTATTGTTTCATTGAGCTTCAATTGGAGCCAAAGTATAGTCAATTACTGAAGTAAAAGCAGTTACTTAAAAACTAAAAATGAGAGATAAGTCAAATTACATTTGAAGAGAGAGCAACAGCATGAGGTTTCTTGTTTGATTCTGGATGTTCAAGTTCATTTGCAGGTGGAAGGAACCCTTCAGGGAACTCACTTGTACTTTCAGAATGGGGGTGTAGAGGGCTGAATTCCAGCTCTTGGGGGAAGATTGTGAGGAAAACCCCCTCCCTGCATAGACACTTCGCATTGGAAATGGAGTGGGTGGCGGGTCAGGTGGAACATAATCTCCAGGTTCCCAGACAAGTTTCCTGGGAGAGGTGGAGGAAAAAAAAGGTCCTCTTCTCATGAACTGACTCCTTGGGTCAACTGGAAGCAAGGCACCTCTGACTGGAGGGAAAGGTGCCAACACAGAGCCAGAGCCAGTTGCTTGGTTTTCAGCATGGAGAGGTGAATCAGGCACATCAGAGTCCAAAGGAGGCATATTAGGAATTCTGTGTTCTGCTGGTCCCGATGCTCTACCACAATTTGAGTAAAACCTATCTTGCCTTTGTAGAGGAAGACGTGCATCAGAAGAATATGGTTGGCCTGGCAGAGGGATCATCAGCCTGCTGGCCTGTTCCCCTGGAGGAGAGAGGGGCCCAGTCTGAGAAGGTGCTCTCTGAAAATCAGTGAACTTATGACAGCTGGATTCTCTTCCTTTACTGCTAGTCGCATGGTGCAGAGGATTCTCCAGGGCCCCTTGACCCTCCTCCTCCTCCCACTGGAGTGAAAGGTGAGAGTGTGAGTGGACCACTCTTTTCCAAATGAGGAGGTCTCCTTTCAGATGAAGGGTGACCTATTGGTGAGGGCCCATTTGGAGAAGGCTTTCTGCCCATTGCTGAGTTGGAAACATCCAGTGCATCATAGGGATCTGTTTCTACAAGTTCAAATCTAAGCTCCTTCTCAGTTAATTTTTGTCTGTTGCGTGCATTTTGTTTCCTGAAATAACTGAGGTTTCTTTCAGCAATCCGAGCTGCCAACTCACTAGCATGTGCTTCTTTCTCAGAGGAAATAATCTTCCCCAGACAGGAATGAATGGTTCTCTGCAATTGTTCTTCAAGATATTGGGCTCTCTTTCTGTAGGTCTCCAGCACTTTTATTGTATGGCTCATCTTTTCTTCGACTTTGGAAAGTTTCTCCTCTTGCTCCACATAGTAGTTTTCCTCCACTCTTAATTTCCTGTGCAGTTTCATCATATTTTCTTGATAGCGTTCCATCATGACTTTAAAGTTCTTCTGTAGGGTCTCATTCTCACTTTGCAGCTGTGCATTTTCTGACTGCAAGGATGCCTGTTCAGTCTGCAGACTTTTAAGGTGTTCTGTAAGGTCTTCCGTGGTTTTCTCCACTTCAGATGAGAAAGTACATTTTTGAATTCTTCCTCCTTCCAAGATTTCTAAGGAGGCCTTTAGCTTATCACCATAAACCAGGTTCCTCAAAGCTCCTTTGGACTCATCCTCCAAGTGAGCACCAATTTCGGGTTCACTCGTCTTTCCCAGTTCCAGGTGACCACCATCCCTTTGGGCTCCCAGGCTTGGAGAAGACCTATCCATCATCTTCAGCAAGCATTCACCCAGAGACTCCATGTGATTTTCTGTGTCCCTTAGAACTTGTTCTCCAGCTACTTTAGAGTCCTCTAATATGATTTTTGCTTTATATTGGACACCTCCTTGTTCCCTCTGTGCTTCAGCTTCTCCTTGTATTGTTGGTCTCTGCGTTTGCGGAAGTAGGGATCCTTCATTCAAAACCTCTTTGATTGCCAGCTTCAGTTCTTCCTCATTCACTTGAAGGAGTCTCCAGTTTGTTTTAGCTTCAGCTATTTGTGATCTGAGGGATTCAGATTCACCTTGGAGGGACTGTATCCTTCTTGATAGGCGCGCCATCGTTTCATCCTGTTGACCATGTTGAGCCTTCTGTGCTTTGAGCTCTTCTTCTAGAAAGAGCACTTCAACGCCATGGCTGGATTCGGACCTATGCAGCTTTTCGTCGGTTGCCTCCAGCTGTCGTGCTTCCCTTGAACCCTTCTCAAACCTGCAATCCTTTAAAGGTGATTCTAAGCCTTCATGTTCTTTTTCAACAAGGCTCACTTTTTCAAGAAGTCCACATTTTGCCTCAATAAGTCCAGCAAGATTTAGAGCCAGCCTTTTTTCTCTTCCCACGTAAAGCCTGCTACGAACCGACTGAAAACCTCTCCAGAAAAGTGAGAGAACAGCGGAAAATCCAAGAGCTGTACACATCACCAACTCCCAAGGAAAGCCATAAGGAAGATGGCCTGGCTTCATGTCTTCGGACAATGCTGCCACAACCCTGGGTGCTTCTTCCAGAACCACCCACTAGTATGGCTGAGAGGCAGCCCTTGGCTCCTCCATCACGCCAACACAGCTTTGGCTCTTGCCACCACAACCACAGCCTGCCCAGGCAGGCCAACACAGGCTGTGGACACTCAGGTGTTTGGTCAGGAACTCCAACCTGCACCAGGCAACGGAGCAGACCACTGTGATCCCCTTCAGGGGCTGGGCGTATGGTGGGTGGTGGGCGTATGGCGGTGGAAGCCATGATCAAAGGCTCCCAGGAGCCTTGTTGTGCTCAAATGCCCATCAGGGCAGTCTTGTCCGCTTCCCTACACGGTGCATCCTCAAGTGCCACAGGTTTAGGTCCCTCCCACTCCAGACAGAGAGAATTCCTCTCCATGCCACCCACCCCTTGATTTGGTTTAGGCCAGGCCAAGGCGGGGTTAGTAGGAAGATATCATCCAGTCATAATAACATTCAGTTTGATGTCACTCAAATTCTAAAGCTGACTAAACTGTTCTAACAGCTTTTATGGCCTATATTGGTCTTTGTGTCCCTTGCCTTTTGTTTGAGTGACTCAGTCCTTTCCCTGCCCTTGTGCTCTCCCTATTTCCTACCTTCCTTCCTCCCTTCCTGGTTTTTCTCCTTTTCTTCTTCCTTCTTTTCTACCTCCCTCCATCCCTCCAACTTTGCCTTCCTCCCTTCCAACTTTCTCTCTCCCTTCCCTTCCTTCTCTTTTCTTGCAAGTGTTTGGGGTGAAAGTCCATGGCAGGCCAGCCCCAAGCTAGGCAAGGTCACTGCCACTGAGCTACAACATCCCCAGACCTGCTGCCACTTCCTATGCAAGTAATTTGAATTATCTCTAAAGAGAAACTCTCACATGAGTCTACTTTCAAAGTAATTTCAGAAGAGTTGCTAACATGGGCATAAATCAGTCATGACAAGTCATTTTTGAAAAGCACGGCACAGCTAATGTTCCTCAGAAGAAGGAGTTGAGAACTTTAGTTGGTTTTCAGGTCAGCATTTCTAGACTAGTACAAACCCTCCTAATCCTGATCTCTCCTTAGTCCTATGATTTCTTTAAGTGTCCCCTTTGCTCCTGTTCATGGAGTCATGTGTACAGAAATTATACCTGGTTCTATTGAACTCTACTTAATTCTTTCTCACCTCTGTGCTCCTTTTGTCAAGTCACTCCTCAACACTTACTGTAACCCTTTCAATTTTTTGTCCATTTTCATTTAAAAAACTCTTTCAAAAATTGAACCATTTCGCATGCAGATACAGTCTTCTTGATCTGCTATTAATCCCCCACTACTGACATTGTAAGTTATTGAAATGTACACTTCCAGACCGTTTTCAGATTTTTGATTTCTGTATATCTATCTGTCTATCTATTTACAAACATAACATGGTATTCTGAGAGTATCGTTCTGCTTTTGGAGCTCTACATTGTGTTTTTCAGAAGCAGGCCAATTACACAGAGATGAATCCATGTTACCTAGATTGAGTTCAAACTGGAATGTGCACTCAGATTCCCATTATATTGTTCTACCTACTAATGGACAGTTCAGTTATATCCAGACCTCACCACCTCCCCCATTAAGTAAAACCCTTGTGAAGAGATGCCTTAAAGAACATATTGATAATTTTTCATGGCAGTGTTTTCCAAAAACCAGTTAGTAAAATCAATTTATTCCTTTGCAGCCTGAAATTACCTTCATTCCAGTTTACTGGTATAAGAACCGCAGTATATCAGCAACAATTCTCCAATAGTAGTTCAGGCAGAAGTCATTCTAGATAACAATCAGTGCCGGATCCTTCATGTATTTTACACAGCCAATGACAGGGGACATCCTTCCACTCGTTTAGAACAACTGATGTTTTACGCTGGCCATTTAGGTTTATTTAAAGGATTGGTTAGAAAACAGGTGAGACAGACTGATTAGATTCAGTGTGTATGTTGGCTTTGTTTTTCTAGGCCTGAATTTTTCACATTTCAATTAATTGTAGGTTAAGTAGCAGGCAGATTCATCACTGGGCTTCAAATGTGATAAAGTTGCTTCTTATTTTTAAGAAGGCCGTTGCAATCCTGCATTTATTTTACACCTCAGTGCTTGTTTTACACACAAGCACACACGCCCACACACCACACACACCAACAAACACACCAACACATAATTAGAGCACATTTAACACTCAAATAAAGCTTTACCTACTAATTCATAACTAGGGTATTTTTTTAATAAGTATTGTGTCTTGGTCTCTACTGGGGAAACATTGTTCAATGTGAGTTCTCTGGTTTGTTGCAGGGCAGTGAATGTTCACTTGTTGGCAATGATATAGAAATGGGGAGTAAGAGTTTAAACGTTTTTACAGTAGGTAGGCAGAGTCAGAGTATGGAATCTAAGAATAAGAAATTGGGGAATTTCCTCTTTGTTTCTTCATTTCAATCTCCTAATAATTCATGTATATTTTCCAAAAGTCTCCCAGAAAACAAGGACTAGGTCAATCCACATATCAGTGAACCATAGCAGAATGCGATTCTGAATTTCATATAAACAGTCATAAAATCCAAAAGACAGGTGCTGGGGTTTTGGCTCAGCACTAGAGTGCTGGCTTCACACTTTCAAAGGTCCTGAGTTGGATCCCCAACACCATGTGTGAAAGGAATGAATGAACCAATGCATGAGTGTATGATGAATGAATTAAAGGTATCAGGAGGAGGAGGAGGAGGAGGAGGAGGAGGAGGAGAAATAGAAGAAGATGATGAGTAATTTGACAGAAGGGAAAAAGGGGAGGAGAGTGAGTTTAAAGTGTGGTTTCCAATTCCCAAACGTTGAATTACAGCAGACGGGATAGAGAGAGAAGATGGGAGGGCAGGAGTGGGGGTATAGTAGAGGCCAGAAAAGGTAGCAGAATACAACAGTTACTAATATGGCATTTTGTAAAAACGTGGATGTGTAAACAATGAAAATGTTTTTCTAGGCCTGAATTTTTCACATTTCAATTAATTGTAGGTTAAGCATCAGGCAGATTCGTCACTGGGCTTCAAATGTGATAAAGTTGCTTCTTATTTTTAAGAAGGCCGTTGCAATCCTGCATTTATTTTACACCTCAGTGCTTGTTTTACACACAAGCACACACGCCCACACACCACACACACCAACAAACACACAAACACATAATTAGAGCACATTTAACACTCAAATAAAGCTTTACCTACTAATTCATAACTAGGGTATTTTTTTAATAAGTATTGTGTCTTGGTCTCTACTGGGGAAACATTGTTCAATGTGAGTTCTCTGGTTTGTTGCAGGGCAGTGAATGTTCACTTGTTGGCAATGATATAGAAATGGGGAGTAAGAGTTTAAAAGTTTTTACAGTAGGTAGGCAGAGTCAGAGTATGGAATCTAAGAATAAGAAATTGGGGAATTTCCTCGTTGTTTCTTCATTTCAATCTCCTAATAATTCATGTATATTTTCCAAAAGTCTCCCAGAAAACAAGGACTAGGTCAATCCACATATCAGTGAACCATAGCAGAATGCGATTCTGAATTTCATATAAACAGTCATAAAATCCAAAAGACAGGTGCTGGGGTTTTGGCTCAGCACTAGAGTGCTGGCTTCACACTTTCAAAGGTCCTGAGTTGGATCCCCAACACCATGTGTGAAAGGAATGAATGAACCAATGCATGAGTGTATGATGAATGAATTAAAGGTATCAGGAGGAGGAGGAAGAGGAGGAGGAGGAGGAGAAATAGAAGAAGATGATGAGTAATTTGACAGAAGGGAAAAAGGGGAGGAGAGTGAGTTTAAAGTGTGGTTTCCAATTCCCAAAAGTTGAATTACAGCAGACGGGATAGAGAGAGAAGATGGGAGGGCAGGAGAGGGGATATAGTAGAGGCCAGAAAAGGTAGCAGAATACAACAGTTACTAATATGGCATTTTGTAAAAACGTGGATGTGTAAACAATGTGATTGTGCAATCTGAATATGGGGTCAAAATGGGAGTTCATAACTCACTTGAGTCTAATGTAGGAAATATGGTATCTCAAGAGCTATGTAAGGTTTTAAGCAACCAATATAAAAAAGAGGTCTTCATTTTTCTTTGTAGTTGAGATCTCCTGTTTCCGTGACATGTTTAGTTGTGTTCTCTCCTTTAGTCCTCCCATGCTCTAGTTATTCTGATATGGAAAAACTAGCTGAAATGCCCAACCAGTCTCTAAATCAGTGACACTTTTTCATTAAGCCTAAAGTCACTTTACATTTGCTACAGTCATACTAAATACACTTCTTTGTTGGGAGTTTAAAAGATATTTCCATCAGCTAGATTACAAGTACCTAGAACTCCCATTCTTGTTTATGTAAGAGTGGCTTCATCAGATTAAATGCTGTTCTCTGGAATGACATAAAATAGGAATAATTTACTCGTAAGATTCCTACGTAAACCATCTTTATTTACAAAATAGTATCTTAAGGATTATTGTTTCATTGAGCTTCAATTGGAGCCAAAGTATAGTCAATTACTGAAGTAAAAGCAGTTACTTAAAAACTAAAAATGAGAGATAAGTCAAATTACATTTGAAGAGAGAGCAACAGCATGAGGTTTCTTGTTTGGTTCTGGATGTTGAGTAACAGGCTCATTTGCAGGTGGAAGGAACCCTTCAGGGAACTCACTTGTACTTTCAGAATGGGGGTGTAGAGGGCTGAATTCCAGCTCTTGGGGGAAGATTGTGAGAAAAACCCCCTCCCTGCATAGACACTTCACATTGGAAATGGAGTGGGTGGCGGGTCAGGTGGAACATAATCTCCAGGTTCCCAGACAAGTTTCCTGGGAGAGGCGGAGGAAAACAAAGGTCCTCTTCTCATGAACTGACTCCTTGGGTCAACTGGAAGCAAGGCACCTCTGACTGGAGGGAAAGGTGCCAACACAGAGCCAGAGCCAGTTGCTTGGTTTTCAGCATGGAGAGGTGAATCAGGCACATCAGAGTCCAAAGGAGGCATATTAGGAATTCTGTGTTCTGCTGGTCCCGATGCTCTACCACAATTTGAGTAAAACCTATCTTGCCTTTGTAGAGGAAGACGTGCATCAATAGAATATGGTTGGCCTGGCGGAGGGATCATCAGCCTGCTGGCCTGTTCCCCTGGAGGAGAGAGGGGCCCAGTCTGAGAAGGTGCTCTCTGAAAATCAGTGAACTTATGACAGCTGGATTCTCTTCCTTTACTGCTAGTCGCATGGTGCAGAGGATTCTCCAGGGCCCCTTGACCCTCCTCCTCCTCCCACTGGAGTGAAAGGTGAGAGTGTGAGTGGACCACTCTTTTCCAAATGAGGAGGTCTCCTTTCAGATGAAGGGTGACCTATTGGTGAGGGCCCATTTGGAGAAGGCTTTCTGCCCATTGCTGAGTTGGAAACATCCAGTGCATCATAGGGATCTTTTTCTACAAGTTCAAATCTAAGCTCCTTCTCAGATAATTTTTGTCTGTTGCGTGCATTTTGTTTCCTGAAATAACTGAGGTTTCTTTCAGCAATCCGAGCTGCCAACTCACTAGCATGTGCTTCTTTCTCAGAGGAAATAATCTTCCCCAGACAGGAATGAATGGTACTCTGCAATTGTTCTTCAAGATATTGGGCTCTCTTTCTGTAGGTCTCCAGCTCTTTTATTGTATGGCTCATCTTTTCTTCGACTTTGGAAAGTTTCTCCTCTTGCTCCACATAGTAGTTTTCCTCCACTCTTAATTTCCTGTGCAGTTTCATCATATTTTCTTGATAGCGTTCCATCATGACTTTAAAGTTCTTCTGTAGGGTCTCATTCTCACTTTGCAGCTGTGCATTTTCTGACTGCAAGGATGCCTGTTCAGTCTGCAGACTTTTAAGGTGTTCTGTAAGGTCTTCCGTGGTTTTCTCCACTTCAGATGAGAAAGTACATTTTTGAATTCTTCCTCCTTCCAAGATTTCTAAGGAGGCCTTTAGCTTATCACCATAAACCAGGTTCCTCAAAGCTCCTTTGGACTCATCCTCCAAGTGAGCACCAATTTCGGGTTCACTCGTCTTTCCCAGTTCCAGGTGACCACCATCCCTTTGGGCTCCCAGGCTTGGAGAAGACCTATCCATCATCTTCAGCAAGCATTCACCCAGAGACTCCATGTGATTTTCTGTGTCCCTTAGAACTTGTTCTCCAGCTACTTTAGAGTCCTCTAATATGATTTTTGCTTTATATTGGACACCTCCTTGTTCCCTCTGTGCTTCAGCTTCTCCTTGTATTGTTGGTCTCTGCGTTTGCGGAGGTAGGGATCCTTCATTCAAAACCTCTTTGATTGCCAGCTTCAGTTCTTCCTCATTCACTTGAAAGAGTCTCCAGTTTGTTTTAGCTTCAGCTATTTGTGATCTGAGGGATTCAGATTCACCTTGGAGGGACTGTATCCTTCTTGATAGGTGCGCCATCGTTTCATCCTGTTGACCATGTTGAGCCTTCTGTGCTTTGAGCTCTTCTTCTAGAAAGAGCACTTCAACGCCATGTCTGGATTCGGACCTATGCAGCTTTTCGTCGGTTGCCTCCAGCTGTCGTGCTTCCCTTGAACCCTTCTCAAACCTGCAATCCTTTAAAGGTGATTCTAAGCCTTCATGTTCTTTTTCAACAAGGCTCACTTTTTCAAGAAGTCCACATTTTGCCTCAATAAGTCCAGCAAGATTTAGAGCCAGCCTTTTTTCTCTTCCCACGTAAAGCCTGCTACGAACCGACTGAAAACCTCTCCAGAAAAGTGAGAGAACAGCGGAAAATCCAAGAGCTGTACACATCACCAACTCCCAAGGAAAGCCATAAGGAAGATGGCCTGGCTTCATGTCTTCGGACAATGCTGCCACAACCCTGGGTGCTTCTTCCAGAACCACCCACTAGTATGGCTGAGAGGCAGCCCTTGGCTCCTCCATCACGCCAACACAGCTTTGGCTCTTGCCACCACAACCACAGCCTGCCCAGGCAGGCCAACACAGGCTGTGGACACTCAGGTGTTTGGTCAGGAACTCCAACCTGCACCAGGCAACGGAGCAGACCACTGTGATCCCCTTCAGGGGCTGGGCGTATGGTGGGTGGTGGGCGTATGGCGGTGGGAGCCATGATCAAAGGCTCCCAGGAGCCTTGTTGTGCTCAAATGCCCATCAGGGCAGTCTTGTCCGCTTCCCTACACGGTGCATCCTCAAGTGCCACAGGTTTAGGTCCCTCCCACTCCAGCCAGAGAGAATTCCTCTCCATGCCACCCACCCCTTGATTTGGTTTAGGCCAGGCCAAGGCGGGGTTAGTAGGAAGATTCCATCCAGTCATAATAACATTCAGTTTGATGTCACTCAAATTCTAAAGCTGACTAAACTGTTCAAACAGCTTTTATGGCCTATATTGGTCTTTGTGTCCCTTGCCTTTTGTTTGAGTGACTCAGTCCTTTCCCTGCCCTTGTGCTCTCCCTATTTCCTACCTTCCTTCCTCCCTTCCTGGTTTTTCTCCTTTTCTTCTTCCTTCTTTTCTACCTCCCTCCATCCCTCCAACTTTGCCTTCCTCCCTTCCAACTTTCTCTCTCCCTTCCCTTCCTTCTCTTTTCTTGCAAGTGTTTGGGGTGAAAGTCCATGGCAGGCCAGCCCCAAGCTAGGCAAGGTCACTGCCACTGAGCTACAACATCCCCAGACCTGCTGCCACTTCCTATGCAAGTAATTTGAATTATCTCTAAAGAGAAACTCTCACATGAGTCTACTTTCAAAGTAATTTCAGAAGAGTTGCTAACATGGGCATAAATCAGTCATGACAAGTCATTTTTGAAAAGCACGGCACAGCTAATGTTCCTCAGAAGAAGGAGTTGAGAACTTTAGTTGGTTTTCAGGTCAGCATTTCTAGACTAGTACAAAGCCTCCTAATCCTGATCTCTCCTTAGTCCTATGATTTCTTTAAGTGTCCCCTTTGCTCCTGTTCATGGAGTCATGTGTACAGAAATTATACCTGGTTCTATTGAACTCTACTTAATTCTTTCTCACCTCTGTGCTCCTTTTGTCAAGTCACTCCTCAACACTTACTGTAACCCTTTCAATTTTTTGTTCATTTTCATTTAAAAAACTCTTTCAAAAATTGAACCATTTCGCATGCAGATACAGTCTTCTTGATCTGCTATTAATCCCCCACTACTGACATTGTAAGTTATTGAAATGTACACTTCCAGACCGTTTTCAGATTTTTGATTTCTGTATATCTATCTGTCTATCTATTTACAAACATAACATGGTATTCTGAGAGTATCGTTCTGCTTTTGGAGCTCTACATTGTGTTTTTCAGAAGCAGGCCTATTACACAGAGATGAATCCATGTTACCTAGATTGAGTTCAAACCGGAATGTGCACTCAGATTCCCATTATATTGTTGTACCTACTAATGGACAGTTCAGTTATATCCAGACCTCACCACCTCCCCCATTAAGTAAAACCCTTGTGAAGAGACATGTAGATGCCTTTATGAACATATTGATAATTTTTCATGGCAGTGTTTTCCAAAAACCAGTTAGTAAAATCAATTTATTCCTTTGCAGCCTGAAATTACCTTCATTCCAGTTTACTGGTATAAGAACCGCAGTATATCAGCAACAATTCTCCAATAGTAGTTCAGGCAGAAGTCATTCTAGATAACAATCAGTGCCGGATCCTCCATGTATTTTACACAGCCCATGACAGGGGACATCCGTCCACTCGTTTAGAACAACTGATGTTTTACGCTGGCCATTTAGGTTTATTTAAAGGATTGGTTAGAAAACAGGTGAGACAGACTGATTTGATTCAGTATGTATGTTGGCTTTGTTTTTCTAGGCCTGAATTTTTCACATTTCAATTAATTGTAGGTTAAGTAGCAGGCAGTTTCTTCACTGGGCTTCAAATGTGATAAAGTTGCTTCTTATTTTTAAGAAGGCCGTTGCAATCCTGCATTTATTTTACACCTCAGTACTTGTTTTACACACAAGCACACACGCCCACACACCACACACACCAACAAACACACAAACACATAATTAGAGCACATTTAACACTCAAATAAAGCTTTACCTACTAATTCATAACTAGGGTATTTTTTTAATAAGTATTGTGTCTTGGTCTCTACTGGGGAAACATTGTTCAATGTGAGTTCTCTGGTTTGTTGCAGGGCAGTGAATGTTCACTTGTTGGCAATGATATAGAAATGGGGAGTAAGAGTTTAAACGTTTTTACAGTAGGTAGGCAGAGTCAGAGTATGGAATCTAAGAATAAGAAATTGGGGAATTTCCTCTTTGTTTCTTCATTTCAATCTCCTAATAATTCATGTATATTTTCCAAAAGTCTCCCAGAAAACAAGGACTAGGTCAATCCACATATCAGTGAACCATAGCAGAATGCGATTCTGAATTTCTTATAAACAGTCATAAAATCCAAAAGACAGGTGCTGGGGTTTTGGCTCAGCACTAGAGTGCTGGCTTCACACTTTCAAAGGTCCTGAGTTGGATCCCCAACACCATGTGTGAAAGGAATGAATGAACCAATGCATGAGTGTATGGTGAATGAATTAAAGGTATCAGGAGGAGGAGGAAGAGGAGGAGGAGGA
This sequence comes from Callospermophilus lateralis, assembly GCF_048772815.1. Lineage (NCBI taxonomy): Eukaryota > Metazoa > Chordata > Mammalia > Rodentia > Sciuridae > Callospermophilus > Callospermophilus lateralis. The sequence continues at coordinate 59,705 of NW_027514592.1, forward strand.
GGAGGAGGAGAAATAGAAGAAGATGATGAGTAATTTGACAGAAGGGAAAAAGGGGAGGAGAGTGAGTTTAAAGTGTGGTTTCCATTCCCAAACGTTGAATTACAGCAGACGGGATAGAGAGAGAAGATGGGAGGGCAGGAGAGGGGGGATAGTAGAGGCCAGAAAAGGTAGCAGAATACAACAGTTACTAATATGGCATTTTGTAAAAACGTGGATGTGTAAACAATGAAAATGTTTTTCTAGGCCTGAATTTTTCACATTTCATTTAATTGTAGGTTAAGCATCAGGCAGATTCCTCACTGGGCTTCAAATGTGATAAAGTTGCTTCTTATTTTTAAGAAGGCCGTTGCAATCCTGCATTTATTTTACACCTCAGTGCTTGTTTTACACACAAGCACACACGCCCACACACCACACACACCAACAAACACACAAACACATAATTAGAGCACATTTAACACTCAAATAAAGCTTTACCTACTAATTCATAACTAGGGTATTTTTTTAATAAGTATTGTGTCTTGGTCTCTACTGGGGAAACATTGTTCAATGTGAGTTCTCTGGTTTCTTGAAGGGCAGTGAATGTTCACTTGTTGGCAATGATATAGAAATGGGGAGTAAGAGTTTAAAAGTTTTTACAGTAGGTAGGCAGAGTCAGAGTATGGAATCTAAGAATAAGAAATTGGGGAATTTCCTCTTTGTTTCTTCATTTCAATCTCCTAATAATTCATGTATATTTTCCAAAAGTCTCCCAGAAAACAAGGACTAGGTCAATCCACATATCAATGAACCATAGTAGAATGCGATTCTGAATTTCATATAAACAGTCATAAAATCCAAAAGACAGGTGCTGGGGTTTTGGCTCAGCACTAGAATGCTGGCTTCACACTTTCAAAGGTGCTGAGTTGGATCCCCAACACCATGTGTGAAAGGAATGAATGAACCAATGCATGAGTGTATGATGAATGAATTAAAGGTATCAGGAGGAGGAGGAAGAGGAGGAGGAGGAGGAGAAATAGAAGAAGATGATGAGTAATTTGACAGAAGGGAAAAAGGGGAGGAGAGTGAGTTTAAAGTGTGGTTTCCAATTCCCAAACGTTGAATTACAGCAGACGGGATAGAGAGAGAAGATGGGAGGGCAGGAGAGGGGATATAGTAGAGGCCAGAAAAGGTAGCAGAATACAACAGTTACTAATATGGCATTTTGTAAAAACGTGGATGTGTAAACAATGTGATTGTGCAATCTGAATATGGGGTCAAAATGGGAGTTCATAACTCACTTGAGTCTAATGTAGGAAATATGGTATCTCAAGAGCTATGTAAGGTTTTAAGCAACCAATATAAAAAAGAGGTCTTCATTTTTCTTTGTAGTTGAGATCTCCTGTTTCCGTGACATGTTTAGTTGTGTTCTCTCCTTTAGTCCTCCCATGCTCTAGTTATTCTGATATGGAAAAACTAGCTGAAATGCCCAACCAGTCTCTAAATCAGTGACACTTTTTCATTAAGCCTAAGTCACATTACATTTGCTACAGTCATACTAAATACACTTCTTTGTTGGGAGTTTAAAAGATATTTCCATCAGCTAGATTACAAGTACCTAGAACTCCCATTCTTGTTTATGTAAGAGTGGCTTCATCAGATTAAATGCTGTTCTCTGGAATGACATAAAATAGGAATAATTTACTCGTAAGATTCCTACATAAACCATCTTTATTTACAAAATAGTATCTTAAGGATTATTGTTTCATTGAGCTTCAATTGGAGCCAAAGTATAGTCAATTACTGAAGTAAAAGCAGTTACTTAAAAACTAAAAATGAGAGATAAGTCAAATTACATTTGAAGAGAGAGCAACAGCATGAGGTTTCTTGTTTGGTTCTGGATGTTGAGTAACAGGCTCATTTGCAGGTGGAAGGAACCCTTAAGGGAACTCACTTGTACTTTCAGAATGGGGGTGTAGAGGGCTGAATTCCAGCTCTTGGGGGTAGATTGTGAGGAAAACCCCCTCCCTGCATAGACACTTCGCATTGGAAATGGAGTGGGTGGCGGGTCAGGTGGAACATAATCTCCAGGTTCCCAGACAAGTTTCCTGGGAGAAGTGGAGGAAAAAAAAGGTCCTCTTCTCATGAACTGACTCCTTGGGTCAACTGGAAGCAAGGCACCTCTGACTGGAGGGAAAGGTGCCAACACAGAGCCAGAGCCAGTTGCTTGGTTTTCAGCATGGAGAGGTGAATCAGGCACATCAGAGTCCAAAGGAGGCATATTAGGAATTCTGTGTTCTGCTGGTCCCGATGCTCTACCACAATTTGAGTAAAACCTATCTTGCCTTTGTAGAGGAAGACGTGCATCAGAAGAATATGGTTGGCCTGGCAGAGGGATCATCAGCCTGCTGGCCTGTTCCCCTGGAGGAGAGAGGGGCCCAGTCTGAGAAGGTGCTCTCTGAAAATCAGTGAACTTATGACAGCTGGATTCTCTTCCTTTACTGCTAGTCGCATGGTGCAGAGGATTCTCCAGGGCCCCTTGACCCTCCTCCTCCTCCCACTGGAGTGAAAGGTGAGAGTGTGAGTGGACCACTCTTTTCCAAATGAGGAGGTCTCCTTTCAGATGAAGGGTGACCTATTGGTGAGGGCCCATTTGGAGAAGGCTTTCTGCCCATTGCTGAGTTGGAAACATCCAGTGCATCATAGGGATCTTTTTCTACAAGTTCAAATCTAAGCTCCTTCTCAGTTAATTTTTGTCTGTTGCGTGCATTTTGTTTCCTGAAATAACTGAGGTTTCTTTCAGCAATCCGAGCTGCCAACTCACTAGCATGTGCTTCTTTCTCAGAGGAAATAATCTTCCCCAGACAGGAATGAATGGTTCTCTGCAATTGTTCTTCAAGATATTGGGCTCTCTTTCTGTAGGTCTCCAGCACTTTTATTGTATGGCTCATCTTTTCTTCGACTTTGGAAAGTTTCTCCTCTTGCTCCACATAGTAGTTTTCCTCCACTCTTAATTTCCTGTGCAGTTTCATCATATTTTCTTGATAGCGTTCCATCATGACTTTAAAGTTCTTCTGTAGGGTCTCATTCTCACTTTGCAGCTGTGCATTTTCTGACTGCAAGGATGCCTGTTCAGTCTGCAGACTTTTAAGGTGTTCTGTAAGGTCTTCCGTGGTTTTCTCCACTTCAGATGAGAAAGTACATTTTTGAATTCTTCCTCCTTCCAAGATTTCTAAGGAGGCCTTTAGCTTATCACCATAAACCAGGTTCCTCAAAGCTCCTTTGGACTCATCCTCCAAGTGAGCACCAATTTCGGGTTCACTCGTCTTTCCCAGTTCCAGGTGACCACCATCCCTTTGGGCTCCCAGGCTTGGAGAAGACCTATCTATCATCTTCAGCAAGCATTCACCCAGAGACTCCATGTGATTTTCTGTGTCCCTTAGAACTTGTTCTCCAGCTACTTTAGAGTCCTCTAATATGATTTTTGCTTTATATTGGACACCTCCTTGTTCCCTCTGTGCTTCAGCTTCTCCTTGTATTGTTGGTCTCTGCGTTTGCGGAAGTAGGGATCCTTCATTCAAAACCTCTTTGATTGCCAGCTTCAGTTCTTCCTCATTCACTTGAAGGAGTCTCCAGTTTGTTTTAGCTTCAGCTATTTGTGATCTGAGGGATTCAGATTCACCTTGGAGGGACTGTATCCTTCTTGATAGGTGCGCCATCGTTTCATCCTCTTGACCATGTTGAGCCTTCTGTGCTTTGAGCTCTTCTTCTAGAAAGAGCACTTCAACGCCATGGCTGGATTCGGACCTATGCAGCTTTTCGTCGGTTGCCTCCAGCTGTCGTGCTTCCCTTGAACCCTTCTCAAACCTGCAATCCTTTAAAGGTGATTCTAAGCCTTCATGTTCTTTTTCAACAAGGCTCACTTTTTCAAGAAGTCCACATTTTGCCTCAATAAGTCCAGCAAGATTTAGAGCCAGCCTTTTTTCTCTTCCCACGTAAAGCCTGCTACGAACCGACTGAAAACCTCTCCAGAAAAGTGAGAGAACAGCGGAAAATCCAAGAGCTGTACACATCACCAACTCCCAAGGAAAGCCATAAGGAAGATGGCCTGGCTTCATGTCTTCGGACAATGCTGCCACAACCCTGGGTGCTTCTTCCAGAACCACCCACTAGTATGGCTGAGAGGCAGCCCTTGGCTCCTCCATCACGCCAACACAGCTTTGGCTCTTGCCACCACAACCACAGCCTGCCCAGGCAGGCCAACACAGGCTGTGGACACTCAGGTGTTTGGTCAGGAACTCCAACCTGCACCAGGCAACGGAGCAGACCACTGTGATCCCCTTCAGGGGCTGGGCGTATGGTGGGTGGTGGGCGTATGGCGGTGGGAGCCATGATCAAAGGCTCCCAGGAGCCTTGTTGTGCTCAAATGCCCATCAGGGCAGTCTTGTCCGCTTCCCTACACGGTGCATCCTCAAGTGCCACAGGTTTAGGTCCCTCCCACTCCAGCCAGAGAGAATTCCTCTCCATGCCACCCACCCCTTGATTTGGTTTAGGCCAGGCCAAGGCGGGGTTAGTAGGAAGATTCCATCCAGTCATAATAACATTCAGTTTGATGTCACTCAAATTCTAAAGCTGACTAAACTGTTCAAACAGCTTTTATGGCCTATATTGGTCTTTGTGTCCCTTGCCTTTTGTTTGAGTGACTCAGTCCTTTCCCTGCCCTTGTGCTCTCCCTATTTCCTACCTTCCTTCCTCCCTTCCTGGTTTTTCTCCTTTTCTTCTTCCTTCTTTTCTACCTCCCTCCATCCCTCCAACTTTGCCTTCCTCCCTTCCAACTTTCTCTCTCCCTTCCCTTCCTTCTCTTTTCTTGCAAGTGTTTGGGGTGAAAGTCCATGGCAGGCCAGCCCCAAGCTAGGCAAGGTCACTGCCACTGAGCTACAACATCCCCAGACCTGCTGCCACTTCCTATGCAAGTAATTTGAATTATCTCTAAAGAGAAACTCTCACATGAGTCTACTTTCAAAGTAATTTCAGAAGAGTTGCTAACATGGGCATAAATCAGTCATGACAAGTCATTTTTGAAAAGCACGGCACAGCTAATGTTCCTCAGAAGAAGGAGTTGAGAACTTTAGTTGGTTTTCAGGTCAGCATTTCTAGACTAGTACAAAGCCTCCTAATCCTGATCTCTCCTTAGTCCTATGATTTCTTTAAGTGTCCCCTTTGCTCCTGTTCATGGAGTCATGTATACAGAAATTATACCTGGTTCTATTGAACTCTACTTAATTCTTTCTCACCTCTGTGCTCCTTTTGTAAGGTCACTCCTCAACACTTACTGTAACCCTTTCAATTTTTTGTCCATTTTCATTTAAAAAACTCTTTCAAAAATTGAACCATTTCGCATGCAGATACAGTCTTCTTGATCTGCTATTAATCCCCCACTACTGACATTGTAAGTTATTGAAATGTACACTTCCAGACCGTTTTCAGATTTTTGATTTCTGTATATCTATTTGTCTATCTATTTACAAACATAACATGGTATTCTGAGAGTATCGTTCTCCTTTTGGAGCTCTACATTGTGTTTTTCAGAAGCAGGCCTATTACACAGAGATGAATCCATGTTACCTAGATTGAGTTCAAACCGGAATGTGCACTCAGATTCCCATTATATTGTTCTACCTACTAATGGACAGTTCAGTTGTAAGTTATTGAAATGTACACTTCCAGACCGTTTTCAGATTTTTGATTTCTGTATATCTATCTGTCTATCTATTTACAAACATAACATGGTATTCTGAGAGTATCGTTCTGCTTTTGGAGCTCTACATTGTGTTTTTCAGAAGCAGGCCTATTACACAGAGATGAATCCATGTTACCTAGATTGAGTTCAAACCGGAATGTGCACTCAGATTCCCATTATATTGTTCTACCTACTAATGGACAGTTCAGTTATATCCAGACCTCACCACCTCCCCCATTAAGTAAAACCCTTGTGAAGAGACATGTAGATGCCTTTATGAACATATTGATAATTTTTCATGGCAGTGTTTTCCAAAAACCAGTTAGTAAAATCAATTTATTCCTTTGCAGCCTGAAATTACCTTCATTCCAGTTTACTGGTATAAGAACCGCAGTATATCAGCAACAATTCTCCAATAGTAGTTCAGGCAGAAGTCATTCTAGATAACAATCAGTGCCGGATCCTCCATGTATTTTACACAGCCCATGACAGGGGACATCCGTCCACTCGTTTAGAACAACTGATGTTTTACGCTGGCCATTTAGGTTTATTTAAAGGATTGGTTAGAAAACAGGTGAGACAGACTGATTAGATTCAGTATGTATGTTGGCTTTGTTTTTCTAGGCCTGAATTTTTCACATTTCAATTAATTGTAGGTTAAGTAGCAGGCAGATTCTTCACTGGGCTTCAAATGTGATAAAGTTGCTTCTTATTTTTAAGAAGGCCGTTGCAATCCTGCATTTATTTTACACCTCAGTGCTTGTTTTACACACAAGCACACACGGCCACACACCACACACACCAACAAACACACAAACACATAATTAGAGCACATTTAACACTCAAATAAAGCTTTACCTACTAATTCATAACTAGGGTATTTTTTTAATAAGCATTGTGTCTTGGTCTCTACTGGGGAAACATTGTTCAATGTGAGTTCTCTGGTTTGTTGCAGGGCAGTGAATGTTCACTTGTTGGCAATGATATAGAAATGGGGAGTAAGAGTTTAAAAGTTTTTACAGTAGGTAGGCAGAGTCAGAGTATGGAATCTAAGAATAAGAAATTGGGGAATTTCCTCTTTGTTTCTTCATTTCAATCTCCTAATAATTCATGTATATTTTCCAAAAGTCTCCCAGAAAACAAGGACTAGGTCAATCCACATATCAGTGAACCATAGCAGAATGCGATACTGAATTTCATATAAACAGTCATAAAATCCAAAAGACAGGTGCTGGGGATTTGGCTCAGCACTAGAGTGCTGGCTTCACACTTTCAAAGGTCCTGAGTTGGATCCCCAACACCATGTGTGAAAGGAATGAATGAACCAATGCATGAGTGTATGATGAATGAATTAAAGGTATCAGGAGGAGGAGGAAGAGGAGGAGGAGGAGGAGGAGGAGAAATAGAGGAAGATGATGAGTAATTTGACAGAAGGGAAAAAGGGGAGGAGAGTGAGTTTAATGTGTGGTTTCCAATTCCCAAACGTTGAATTACAGCAGACGGGATAGAGAGAGAAGATGGGAGGGCAGGAGAGGGGGTATAGTAGAGGCCAGAAAAGGTAGCAGAATACAACAGTTACTAATATGGCATTTTGTAAAAACGTGGATGTGTAAACAATGAAAATGTTTTTCTAGGCCTGAATTTTTCACATTTCAATTAATTGTAGGTTAAGCATCAGGCAGATTCCTCACTGGGCTTCAAATGTGATAAAGTTGCTTCTTATTTTTAAGAAGGCCGTTGCAATCCTGCATTTATTTTACACCTCAGTGCTTGTTTTACACACAAGCACACACGCCCACACACCACACACACCAACAAACACACAAACACATAATTAGAGCACATTTAACACTCAAATAAAGCTTTACCTACTAATTCATAACTAGGGTATTTTTTTAATAAGTATTGTGTCTTGGTCTCTACTGGGGAAACATTGTTCAATGTGAGTTCTCTGGTTTGTTGCAGGGCAGTGAATGTTCACTTGTTGGCAATGATATAGAAATGGGGAGTAAGAGTTTAAAAGTTTTTACAGTAGGTAGGCAGAGTCAGAGTATGGAATCTAAGAATAAGAAATTGGGGAATTTTCTCTTTGTTTCCTCATTTCAATCTCCTAATAATTCATGTATATTTTCCAAAAGTCTCCCAGAAAACAAGGACTAGGTCAATCCACATATCAGTGAACCATAGTAGAATGCGATTCTGAATTTCATATAAACAGTCATAAAATCCAAAAGACAGGTGCTGGGGTTTTGGCTCAGCACTAGAGTGCTTTCTTCACACTTTCAAAGGTCCTGAGTTGGATCCCCAACACCATGTGTGAAAGGAATGAATGAACCAATGCATGAGTGTATGATGAATGAATTAAAGGTATCAGGAGGAGGAGGAAGAGGAGGAGGAGGAGGAGAAATAGAAGAAGATGATGAGTAATTTGACAGAAGGGAAAAAGGGGAGGAGAGTGAGTTTAAAGTGTGGTTTCCAATTCCCAAACGTTCAATTACAGCAGACGGGATAGAGAGAGAAGATGGGAGGGCAGGAGAGTGGGGATAGTAGAGGCCAGAAAAGGTAGCAGAATACAACAGTTACTAATATGGCATTTTGTAAAAACGTGGATGTGTAAACAATGTGATTGTGCAATCTGAATATGGGGTCAAAATGGGAGTTCATAACTCACTTGAGTCTAATGTAGGAAATATGGTATCTCAAGAGCTATGTAAGGTTTTAAGCAACCAATATAAAAAAGAGGTCTTCATTTTTCTTTGTAGTTGAGATCTCCTGTTTCCGTGACATGTTTAGTTGTGTTCTCTCCTTTAGTCCTCCCATGCTCTAGTTATTCTGATATGGAAAAACTAGCTGAAATGCCCAACCAGTCTCTAAATCAGTGACACTTTTTCATTAAGCCTAAAGTCACTTTACATTTGCTACAGTCATACTAAATACACTTCTTTGTTGGGAGTTTAAAAGATATTTCCATCAGCTAGATTACAAGTACCTAGAACTCCCATTCTTGTTTATGTAAGAGTGGCTTCATCAGATTAAATGCTGTTCTCTGGAATGACATAAAATAGGAATAATTTACTCGTAAGATTCCTACGTAAACCATCTTTATTTACAAAATAGTATCTTAAGGATTATTGTTTCATTGAGCTTCAATTGGAGCCAAAGTATAGTCAATTACTGAAGTAAAAGTAGTTACTTAAAAACTAAAAATGAGAGATAAGTCAAATTACATTTGAAGAGAGAGCAACAGCATGAGGTTTCTTGTTTGGTTCTGGATGTTGAGTAACAGGGTCATTTGCAGGTGGAAGGAACCCTTCAGGGAACTCACTTGTACTTTCAGAATGGGGGTGTAGAGGGCTGAATTCCAGCTCTTGGGGGAAGATTGTGAGGAAAACCCCCTCCCTGCATAGACACTTCGCATTGGAAATGGAGTGGGTGGCGGGTCAGGTGGAACATAATGTCCAGGTTCCCAGACAAGTTTCCTGGGAGAGGTGGAGGAAAAAAAAGGTCCTCTTCTCATGAACTGACTCCTTGGGTCAACTGGAAGCAAGGCACCTCTGACTGGAGGGAAAGGTGCCAACACAGAGCCAGAGCCAGTTGCTTGGTTTTCAGCATGGAGAGGTGAATCAGGCACATCAGAGTCCAAAGGAGGCATATTTGGAATTCTGTGTTCTGCTGGTCCCGATGCTCTACCACAATTTGAGTAAAACCTATCTTGCCTTTGTAGAGGAAGACGTGCATCAGAAGAATATGGTTGGCCTGGCGGAGGGATCATCAGCCTGCTGGCCTGTTCCCCTGGACGAGAGAGGGGCCCAGTCTGAGAAGGTGCTCTCTGAAAATCAGTGAACTTATGACAGCTGGATTCTCTTCCTTTACTGCTAGTCGCATGGTGCAGAGGATTCTCCAGGGCCCCTTGACCCTCCTCCTCCTCCCACTGGAGTGAAAGGTGAGAGTGTGAGTGGACCACTCTTTTCCAAATGAGGAGGTCTCCTTTCAGATGAAGGGTGACCTATTGGTGAGGGCCCATTTGGAGAAGGCTTTCTGCCCATTGCTGAGTTGGAAACATCCAGTGCATCATAGGGATCTTTTTCTACAAGTTCAAATCTAAGCTCCTTCTCAGTTAATTTTTGTCTGTTGCGTGCATTTTGTTTCCTGAAATAACTGAGGTTTCTTTCAGCAATCCGAGCTGCCAACTCACTAGCATGTGCTTCTTTCTCAGAGGAAATAATCTTCCCCAGACAGGAATGAATGGTACTCTGCAATTGTTCTTCAAGATATTGGGCTCTCTTTCTGTAGGTCTCCAGCTCTTTTATTGTATGGCTCATCTTTTCTTCGACTTTGGAAAGTTTCTCCTCTTGCTCCACACGGTAGTTTTCCTCCACTCTTAATTTCCTGTGCAGTTTCATCATATTTTCTTGATAGCGTTCCATCATGACTTTAAAGTTCTTCTGTAGGGTCTCATTCTCACTTTGCAGCTGTGCATTTTCTGACTGCAAGGATGCCTGTTCAGTCTGCAGACTTTTAAGGTGTTCTGTAAGGTCTTCCGTGGTTTTCTCCACTTCAGATGAGAAAGTACATTTTTGAATTCTTCCTCCTTCCAAGATTTCTAAGGAGGCCTTTAGCTTATCACCATAAACCAGGTTCCTCAAAGCTCCTTTGGACTCATCCTCCAAGTGAGCACCAATTTCGGGTTCACTCGTCTTTCCCAGTTCCAGGTGACCACCATCCCTTTGGGCTCCCAGGCTTGGAGAAGACCTATCCATCATCTTCAGCAAGCATTCACCCAGAGACTCCATGTGATTTTCTGTGTCCCTTAGAACTTGTTCTCCAGCTACTTTAGAGTCCTCTAATATGATTTTTGCTTTATATTGGACACCTCCTTGTTCCCTCTGTGCTTCAGCTTCTCCTTGTATTGTTGGTCTCTGCGTTTGCGGAAGTAGGGATCCTTCATTCAAAACCTCTTTGATTGCCAGCTTCAGTTCTTCCTCATTCACTTGAAAGAGTCTCCAGTTTGTTTTAGCTTCAGCTATTTGTGATCTGAGGGATTCAGATTCACCTTGGAGGGACTGTATCCTTCTTGATAGGTGCGCCATCGTTTCATCCTGTTGACCATGTTGAGCCTTCTGTGCTTTGAGCTCTTCTTCTAGAAAGAGCACTTCAACGCCATGGCTGGATTCGGACCTATGCAGCTTTTCGTCGGTTGCCTCCAGCTGTCGTGCTTCCCTTGAACCCTTCTCAAACCTGCAATCCTTTAAAGGTGATTCTAAGCCTTCATGATCTTTTTCAACAAGGCTCACTTTTTCAAGAAGTCCACATTTTGCCTCAATAAGTCCAGCAAGATTTAGAGCCAGCCTTTTTTCTCTTCCCACGTAAAGCCTGCTACGAACCGACTGAAAACCTCTCCAGAAAAGTGAGAGAACAGCGGAAAATCCAAGAGCTGTACACATCACCAACTCCCAAGGAAAGCCATAAGGAAGATGGCCTGGCTTCATGTCTTCGGACAATGCTGCCACAACCCTGGGTGCTTCTTCCAGAACCACCCACTAGTATGGCTGAGAGGCAGCCCTTGGCTCCTCCATCACGCCAACACAGCTTTGGCTCTTGCCACCACAACCACAGCCTGCCCAGGCAGGCCAACACAGGCTGTGGACACTCAGGTGTTTGGTCAGGAACTCCAACCTGCACCAGGCAACGGAGCAGACCACTGTGATCCCCTTCAGGGGCTGGGCGTATGGTGGGTGGTGGGCGTATGGCGGTGGGAGCCATGATCAAAGGCTCCCAGGAGCCTTGTTGTGCTCAAATGCCCATCAGGGAAGTCTTGTCCGCTTCCCTACACGGTGCATCCTCAAGTGCCACAGGTTTAGGTCCCTCCCACTCCAGCCAGAGAGAATTCCTCTCCATGCCACCCACCCCTTGATTTGGTTTAGGCCAGGCCAAGGCGGGGTTAGTAGGAAGATTCCATCCAGTCATAATAACATTCAGTTTGATGTCACTCAAATTCTAAAGCTGACTAAACTGTTCAAACAGCTTTTATGGCCGATATTGGTCTTTGTGTCCCTTGCCTTTTGTTTGAGTGACTCAGTCCTTTCCCTGCCCTTGTGCTCTCCCTATTTCCTACCTTCCTTCCTCCCTTCCTGGTTTTTCTCCTTTTCTTCTTCCTTCTTTTCTACCTCCCTCCATCCCTCCAACTTTGCCTTCCTCCCTTCCAACTTTCTCTCTCCCTTCCCTTCCTTCTCTTTGTTGCAAGTGTTTGGGGTGAAAGTCCATGGCAGGCCAGCCCCAAGCTAGGCAAGGTCACTGCCACTGAGCTACAACATCCCCAGACCTGCTGCCACTTCCTATGCAAGTAATTTGAATTATCTCTAAAGAGAAACTCTCACATGAGTCTACTTTCAAAGTAATTTCAGAAGAGTTGCTAACATGGGCATAAATCAGTCATGACAAGTCATTTTTGAAAAGCACGGCACAGCTAATGTTCCTCAGAAGGAGTTGAGAACTTTAGTTGGTTTTCAGGTCAGCATTTCTAGACTAGTACAAACCCTCCTAATCCTGATCTCTCCTTAGTCCTATGATTTCTTTAAGTGTCCCCTTTGCTCCTGTTCATAGAGTCATGTGTACAGAAATTATACCTGGTTCTATTGAACTCTACTTAATTCTTTCTCACCTCTGTGCTCCTTTTGTCAAGTCACTCCTCAACACTTACTGTAACCCTTTCAATTTTTTGTCCATTTTCATTTAAAAAACTTTTTCAAAAATTGAACCATTTCGCATGCAGATACAGTCTTCTTGATCTGCTATTAATCCCCCACTACTGACATTGTAAGTTATTGAAATGTACACTTCCAGACCATTTTCAGATTTTTGATTTCTGTATATCTATCTGTCTATCTATTTACAAACATAACATGGTATTCTGAGAGTATCGTTCTGCTTTTGGAGCTCTACATTGTGTTTTTCAGAAGCAGGCCTATTACACAGAGATGAATCCATGTTACCTAGATTGAGTTCAAACCGGAATGTGCACTCAGATTCCCATTATATTGTTCTACCTACTAATGGACAGTTCAGTTATATCCAGACTTCACCACCTCCCCCATTAAGTAAAACCCTTGTGAAGAGACATGTAGATGCCTTTATGAACATATTGATAATTTTTCATGGCAGTGTTTTCCAAAAACCAGTTAGTAAAATCAATTTATTCCTTTGCAGCCTGAAATTACCTTCATTCCAGTTTACTGGTATAAGAACCGCAGTATATCAGCAACAATTCTCCAATAGTAGTTCAGGCAGAAGTCATTCTAGATAACAATCAGTGCCGGATCCTCCATGTATTTTACACAGCCCATGACAGGGGACATCCGTCCACTCGTTTAGAACAACTGATGTTTTACGCTGGCCATTTAGGTTTATTTAAAGGATTGGTTAGAAAACAGGTGAGACAGACTGATTAGATTCAGTATGTATGTTGGCTTTGTTTTTCTAGGCCTGAATTTTTCACATTTCAATTAATTGTAGGTTAAGTAGCAGGCAGATTCTTCACTGGGCTTCAAATGTGATAAAGTTGCTTCTTATTTTTAAGAAGGCCGTTGCAATCCTGCATTTATTTTACACCTCAGTGCTTGTTTTACACACAAGCACACACGCCCACACACCACACACACCAACAAACACATAAACACATAATTAGAGCACATTTAACACTCAAATAAAGCTTTACCTACTAATTCATAACTAGGGTATTTTTTTAATAAGTATTGTGTCTTGGTCTCTACTGGGGAAACATTGTTCAATGTGAGTTCTCTGGTTTGTTGCAGGGCAGTGAATGTTCCCTTGTTGGCAATGATATAGAAATGGGGAGTAAGAGTTTAAAAGTTTTTACAGTAGGTAGGCAGAGTCAGAGTATGGAATCTAAGAATAAGAAATTGGGGAATTTCCTCTTTGTTTCTTCATTTCAATCTCCTAATAATTCATGTATATTTTCCAAAAGTCTCCCAGAAAACAAGGACTAGGTCAATCCACATATCAGTGAACCATAGCAGAATGCGATTCTGAATTTCATATAAACAGTCATAAAATCCAAAAGACAGGTGCTGGGGATTTGGCTCAGCACTAGAGTGCTGGCTTCACACTTTCAAAGGTCCTGAGTTGTATCCCCAACACCATGTGTGAAAGGAATGAATGAACCAATGCATGAGTGTATGATGAATGAATTAAAGGTATCAGGAGGAGGAGGAAGAGGAGGAGGAGGAGGAGGAGGAGAAATAGAAGAAGATGATGAGTAATTTGACAGAAGGGAAAAAGGGGAGGAGAGTGAGTTTAAAGTGTGGTTTCCAATTCCCAAACGTTGAATTACAGCAGACGGGATAGAGAGAGAAGATGGGAGGGCAGGAGAGGGGGTATAGTAGAGGCCAGAAAAGGTAGCAGAATACAACAGTTACTAATATGGCATTTTGTAAAAACGTGGATGTGTAAACAATGAAAATGTTTTTCTAGGCCTGAATTTTTCACATTTCAATTAATTGTAGGTTAAGCATCAGGCAGATTCCTCACTGGGCTTCAAATGTGATAAAGTTGCTTCTTATTTTTAAGAAGGCCGTTGCAATCCTGCATTTATTTTACACCTCAGTGCTTGTTTTACACACAAGCACACACGCCCACACACCACACACACCAACAAACACACAAACACATAATTAGAGCACATTTAACACTCAAATAAAGCTTTACCTACTAATTCATAACTAGGGTATTTTTTTAATAAGTATTGTGTCTTGGTCTCTACTGGGGAAACATTGTTCAATGTGAGTTCTCTGGCTTGTTGTAGGGCAGTGAATGTTCACTTGTTGGCAATGATATAGAAATGGGGAGTAAGAGTTTAAAAGTTTTTACAGTAGGTAGGCAGAGTCAGAGTATGGAATCTAAGAATAAGAAATTGGGGAATTTCCTCTTTGTTTCTTCATTTCAATCTCCTAATAATTCATGTATATTTTCCAAAAGTCTCCCAGAAAACAAGGACTAGGTCAATCCACATATCAGTGAACCATAGTAGAATGCGATTCTGAATTTTATATAAACAGTCATAAAATCCAAAAGACAGGTGCTGGGGTTTTGGCTCAGCACTAGAGTGCTGGCTTCACACTTTCAAAGGTCCTGAGTTGGATCCCCAACACCATGTGTGAAAGGAATGAATGAACCAATGCATGAGTGTATGATGAATGAATTAAAGGTATCAGGAGGAGGAGGAAGAGGAGGAGGAGGAGGAGAAATAGAAGAAGATGATGAGTAATTTGACAGAAGGAAAAAAGGGGAGGAGAGTTAGTTTAAAGTGTGGTTTCCAATTCCCAAACGTTCAATTACAGCAGACGGGATAGAGAGAGAAGATGGGAGGGCAGGAGAGGGGATATAGTAGAGGCCAGAAAAGGTAGTAAAATACAACAGTTACTAATATGGCATTTTGTAAAAACGTGGATGTGTAAACAATGTGATTGTGCAATCTGAATATGGGGTCAAAATGGGAGTTCATAACTCACTTGAGTCTAATGTAGGAAATATGGTATCTCAAGAGCTATGTAAGTTTTTAAGCAACCAATATAAAAAAGAGGTCTTCATTTTTCTTTGTAGTTGAGATCTCCTGTTTCCGTGACATGTTTAGTTGTGTTCTCTCCTTTAGTCCTCCCATGCTCTAGTTATTCTGATATGGAAAAACTAGCTGAAATGCCCAACCAGTCTCTAAATCAGTGACACTTTTTCATTAAGCCTAAAGTCACTTTACATTTGCTACAGTCATACTAAATACACTTCTTTGTTGGGAGTTTAAAAGATATTTCCATCAGCTAGATTACAAGTACCTAGAACTCCCATTCTTGTTTATGTAAGAGTGGCTTCATCAGATTAAATGCTGTTCTCTGGAATGACATAAAATAGGAATAATTTACTCGTAAGATTCCTACGTAAACCATCTTTATTTACAAAATAGTATCTTAAGGATTATTGTTTCATTGAGCTTCAATTGGAGCCAAAGTATAGTCAATTACTTAAGTAAAAGCAGTTACTTAAAAACTAAAAATGAGAGATAAGTCAAATTACATTTGAAGAGAGAGCAACAGCATGAGGTTTCTTGTTTGGTTCTGGATGTTGAGTAACAGGCTCATTTGCAGGTGGAAGGAACCCTTCAGGGAACTCACTTGTACTTTCAGAATGGGGGTGTAGAGGGCTGAATTCCAGCTCTTGGGGGAAGATTGTGAGGAAAACCCCCTCCCTGCATAGACACTTCGCATTGGAAATGGAGTGGGTGGCGGGTCAGGTGGAACATAATGTCCAGGTTCCCAGACAAGTTTCCTGGGAGAGGTGGAGGAAAAAAAAAGGTCCTCTTCTCATGAACTGACTCCTTGGGTCAACTGGAAGCAAGGCACCTCTGACTGGAGGGAAAGGTGCCAACACAGAGCCAGAGCCAGTTGCTTGGTTTTCAGCATGGAGAGGTGAATCAGGCACATCAGAGTCCAAAGGAGGCATATTAGGAATTCTGTGTTCTGCTGGTCCCGATGCTCTACCACAATTTGAGTAAAACCTATCTTGCCTTTGTAGAAGAAGACGTGCATCAGAAGAATATGGTTGGCCTGGCGGAGGGATCATCAGCCTGCTGGCCTGTTCCCCTGGAGGAGAGAGGGGCCCAGTCTGAGAAGGTGCTCTCTGAAAATCAGTGAACTTATGACAGCTGGATTCTCTTCCTTTACTGCTAGTCGCATGGTGCAGAGGATTCTCCAGGGCCCCTTGACCCTCCTCCTCCTCCCACTGGAGTGAAAGGTGAGAGTGTGAGTGGACCACTCTTTTCCAAATGAGGAGGTCTCCTTTCAGATGAAGGGTGACCTATTGGTGAGGGCCCATTTGGAGAAGGCTTTCTGCCCATTGCTGAGTTGGAAACATCCAGTGCATCATAGGGATCTTTTTCTACAAGTTCAAATCTAAGCTCCTTCTCAGTTAATTTTTGTCTGTTGCGTGCATTTTGTTTCCTGAAATAACTGAGGTTTCTTTCAGCAATCCGAGCTGCCAACTCACTAGCATGTGCTTCTTTCTCAGAGGAAATAATCTTCCCCAGACAGGAATGAATGGTTCTCTGCAATTGTTCTTCAAGATATTGGGCTCTCTTTCTGTAGGTCTCCAGCACTTTTATTGTATGGCTCATCTTTTCTTCGACTTTGGAAAGTTTCTCCTCTTGCTCCACATAGTAGTTTTCCTCCACTCTTAATTTCCTGTGCAGTTTCATCATATTTTCTTGATAGCGTTCCATCATGACTTTAAAGTTCTTCTGTAGGGTCTCATTCTCACTTTGCAGCTGTGCATTTTCTGACTGCAAGGATGCCTGTTCAGTCTGCAGACTTTTAAGGTGTTCTGTAAGGTCTTCCGTGGTTTTCTCCACTTCAGATGAGAAAGTACATTTTTGAATTCTTCCTCCTTCCAAGATTTTTAAGGAGGCCTTTAGCTTATCACCATAAACCAGGTTCCTCAAAGCTCCTTTGGACTCATCCTCCAAGTGAGCACCAATTTCGGGTTCACTCGTCTTTCCCAGTTCCAGGTGACCACCATCCCTTTGGGCTCCCAGGCTTGGAGAAGACCTATCCATCATCTTCAGCAAGCATTCACCCAGAGACTCCATGTGATTTTCTGTGTCCCTTAGAACTTGTTCTCCAGCTACTTTAGAGTCCTCTAATATGATTTTTGCTTTATATTGGACACCTCCTTGTTCCCTCTGTGCTTCAGCTTCTCCTTGTATTGTTGGTCTCTGCGTTTGCGGAAGTAGGGATCCTTCATTCAATACCTCTTTGATTGCCAGCTTCAGTTCTTCCTCATTCACTTGAAAGAGTCTCCAGTTTGTTTTAGCTTCAGCTATTTGTGATCTGAGGGATTCAGATTCACCTTGGAGGGACTGTATCCTTCTTGATAGGTGCGCCATCGTTTCATCCTGTTGACCATGTTGAGCCTTCTGTGCTTTGAGCTCTTCTTCTAGAAAGAGCACTTCAACGCCATGGCTGGATTCGGACCTATGCAGCTTTTCGTCGGTTGCCTCCAGCTGTCGTGCTTCCCTTGAACCCTTCTCAAACCTGCAATCCTTTAAAGGTGATTCTAAGCCTTCATGTTCTTTTTCAACAAGGCTCACTTTTTCAAGAAGTCCACATTTTGCCTCAATAAGTCCAGCAAGATTTAGAGCCAGCCTTTTTTCTCTTCCCACGTAAAGCCTGCTACGAACCGACTGAAAACCTCTCCAGAAAAGTGAGAGAACAGCGGAAAATCCAAGAGCTGTACACATCACCAACTCCCAAGGAAAGCCATAAGGAAGATGGCCTGGCTTCATGTCTTCGGACAATGCTGCCACAACCCTGGGTGCTTCTTCCAGAACCACCCACTAGTATGGCTGAGAGGCAGCCCTTGGCTCCTCCATCACGCCAACACAGCTTTGGCTCTTGCCACCACAACCACAGCCTGCCCAGGCAGGCCAACACAGGCTGTGGACACTCAGGTGTTTGGTCAGGAACTCCAACCTGCACCAGGCAACGGAGCAGACCACTGTGATCCCCTTCAGGGGCTGGGCGTATGGTGGGTGGTGGGCGTATGGCGGTGGGAGCCATAATCAAAGGCTCCCAGGAGCCTTGTTGTGCTCAAATGCCCATCAGGGCAGTCTTGTCCGCTTCCCTACACGGTGCATCCTCAAGTGCCACAGGTTTAGGTCCCTCCCACTCCAGCCAGAGAGAATTCCTCTCCATGCCACCCACCCCTTGATTTGGTTTAGGCCAGGCCAAGGCGGGGTTAGTAGGAAGATTCCATCCAGTCATAATAACATTCAGTTTGATGTCACTCAAATTCTAAAGCTGACTAAACTGTTCAAACAGCTTTTATGGCCGATATTGGTCTTTGTGTCCCTTGCCTTTTGTTTGAGTGACTCAGTCCTTTCCCTGCCCTTGTGCTCTCCCTATTTCCTACCTTCCTTCCTCCCTTCCTGGTTTTTCTCCTTTTCTTCTTCCTGCTTTTCTACCTCCCTCCATCCCTCCAACTTTGCCTTCCTCCCTTCCAACTTTCTCTCTCCCTTCCCTTCCTTCTCTTTTCTTGCAAGTTTTTGGGGTGAAAGTCCATGGCAGGCCAGCCCCAAGCTAGGCAAGGTCACTGCCACTGAGCTACAACATCCCCAGACCTGCTGCCACTTCCTATGCAAGTAATTTGAATTATCTCTAAAGAGAAACTCTCACATGAGTCTACTTTCAAAGTAATTTCAGAAGAGTTGCTAACATGGGCATAAATCAGTCATGACAAGTCATTTTTGAAAAGCACGGCACAGCTAATGTTCCTCAGAAGAAGGAGTTGAGAACTTTAGTTGGTTTTCAGGTCAGCATTTCTAGACTAGTACAAACCCTCCTAATCCTGATCTCTCCTTAGTCCTATGATTTCTTTAAGTGTCCCCTTTGCTCCTGTTCATAGAGTCATGTGTACAGAAATTATACCTGGTTCTATTGAACTCTACTTAATTCTTTCTCACCTCTGTGCTCCTTTTGTCAAGTCACTCCTCAACACTTACTGTAACCCTTTCAATTTTTTGTCCATTTTCATTTAAAAAACTCTTTCAAAAATTGAACCATTTCGCATGCAGATACAGTCTTCTTGATCTGCTATTAATCCCCCACTACTGACATTGTAAGTTATTGAAATGTACACTTCCAGACCGTTTTCAGATTTTTGATTTCTGTATATCTATCTGTCTATCTATTTACAAACATAACATGGTATTCTGAGAGTATCGTTCTGCTTTTGGAGCTCTACATTGTGTTTTTCAGAAGCAGGCCTATTACACAGAGATGAATCCATGTTACCTAGATTGAGTTCAAACCGGAATGTGCACTCAGATTCCCATTATATTGTTCTACCTACTAATGGACAGTTCAGTTATATCCAGACCTCACCACCTCCCCCATTAAGTAAAACCCTTGTGAAGAGACATGTAGATGCCTTTATGAACATATTGATAATTTTTCATGGCAGTGTTTTCCAAAAACCAGTTAGTAAAATCAATTTATTCCTTTGCAGCCTGAAATTACCTTCATTCCAGTTTACTGGTATAAGAACCGCAGTATATCAGCAACAATTCTCCAATAGTAGTTCAGGCAGAAGTCATTCTAGATAACAATCAGTGCCGGATCCTCCATGTATTTTACACAGCCCATGACAGGGGACATCCGTCCACTCGTTTAGAACAACTGATGTTTTACGCTGGCCATTTAGGTTTATTTAAAGGATTGGTTAGAAAACAGGTGAGACAGACTGATTAGATTCAGTATGTATGTTGGCTTTGTTTTTCTAGGCCTGAATTTTTCACATTTCAATTAATTGTAGGTTAAGCATCAGGCAGATTCTTCACTGGGCTTCAAATGTGATAAAGTTGCTTCTTATTTTTAAGAAGGCCGTTGCAATCCTGCATTTATTTTACACCTCAGTGCTTGTTTTACACACAAGCACACACGCCCACACACCACACACACCAACAAACACACCAACACATAATTAGAGCACATTTAACACTCAAATAAAGCTTTACCTACTAATTCATAACTAGGGTATTTTTTTAATAAGTATTGTGTCTTGGTCTCTACTGGGGAAACATTGTTCAATGTGAGTTCTCTGCTTTGTTGCAGGGCAGTGAATGTTCACTTGTTGGCAATGATATAGAAATGGGGAGTAAAAGTTTAAAAGTTTTTACAGTAGGTAGGCAGAGTCAGAGTATGGAATCTAAGAATAAGAAATTGGGGAATTTCCTCTTTGTTTCTTCATTTCAATCTCCTAATAATTCATGTATATTTTCCAAAAGTCTCCCAGAAAACAAGGACTAGGTCAATCCACATATCAGTGAACCATAGCAGAATGCGATTCTGAATTTCATATAAACAGTCATAAAATCCAAAAGACAGGTGCTGGGGTTTTGGCTCAGCACTAGAGTGCTGGCTTCACACTTTCAAAGGTCCTGAGTTGGATCCCCAACACCATGTGTGAAAGGAATGAATGAACCAATGCATGAGTGTATGATGAATGAATTAAAGGTATCAGGAGGAGGAGGAAGAGGAGGAGGAGGAGGAGGAGGAGAAATAGAAGAAGATGATGAGTAATTTGACAGAAGGGAAAAAGGGGAGGAGAGTGAGTTTAAAGTGTGGTTTCCAATTCCCAAACGTTGAATTACAGCAGACGGGATATAGAGAGAAGATGGGAGGGCAGGAGAGGGGGTATAGTAGAGGCCAGAAAAGGTAGCAGAATACAACAGTTACTAATATGGCATTTTGTAAAAACGTGGATGTGTAAACAATGAAAATGTTTTTCTAGGCCTGAATTTTTCACATTTCAATTAATTGTAGGTTAAGCATCAGGCAGATTCCTCACTGGGCTTCAAATGTGATAACGTTGCTTCTTATTTTTAAGAATTCGTTGCAATCCTGCGTTTATTTTACACCTCAGTGCTTGTTTTACACACAAGCACACACGCCCACACACCACACACTCCAAGAAACACACAAACACATAATTAGAGCACATTTAACACTCAAATAAAGCTTTACCTACTAATTCATAACTAGGGTATTTTTTTAATAAGTATTGTGTCTTGGTCTCTACTGGGGAAACATTGTTCAATGTGAGTTCTCTGGTTTGTTGTAGGGCAGTGAATGTTCACTTTTTGGCAATGATATAGAAATGGGGAGTAAGAGTTTAAAAGTTTTTACAGTAGGTAGGCAGAGTCAGAGTATGGAATCTAAGAATAAGAAATTGGGGAATTTCCTCTTTGTTTCTTCATTTCAATCTCCTAATAATTCATGTATATTTTCCAAAGTCTACCAGAAAACAAGGACTAGGTCAATCCACATATCAGTGAACCATAGTAGAATGCGATTCTGAATTTCATATAAACAGTCATAAAATCCAAAAGACAGGTGCTGGGGTTTTGGCTCAGCACTAGAGTGCTGGCTTCACACTTTCAAAGGTCCTGAGTTGGATCCCCAACACCATGTGTGAAAGGAATGAATGAACCAATGCATGAGTGTATGATGAATGAATTAAAGGTATCAGGAGGAGGAGGAAGAGGAGGAGGAGGAGGAGAAATAGAAGAAGATGATGAGTAATTTGACAGAAGGGAAAAAGGGGAGGAGAGTGAGTTTAAAGTGTGGTTTCCAATTCCCAAACGTTCAATTACAGCAGACGGGATAGAGAGAGAAGATGGGAGGGCAGGAGAGGGGATATAGTAGAGGCCAGAAAAGGTAGCAGAATACAACAGTTACTAATATGGCATTTTGTAAAAACGTGGATGTGTAAACAATGTGATTGTGCAATCTGAATATGGGGTCAAAATGGGAGTTCATAACTCACTTGAGTCTAATGTAGGAAATATGGTATCTCAAGAGCTATGTAAGGTTTTAAGCAACCAATATAAAAAAGAGGTCTTCATTTTTCTTTGTAGTGGAGATCTCCTGTTTCCGTGACATGTTTAGTTTTGTTCTCTCCTTTATCCTCCCATGCTCTAGTTATTCTGATATGGAAAAACTAGCTGAAATGCCCAACCAGTCTCTAAATCAGTGACACTTTTTCATTAAGCCTAAAGTCACTTTACATTTGCTACAGTCATACAAAATACACTTCTTTGTTGGGAGTTTAAAAGATATTTCCATCAGCTAGATTACAAGTACCTAGAACTCCCATTCTTGTTTATGTAAGAGTGGCTTCAATAGATTAAATGCTGTTCTCTGGAATGACATAAAATAGGAATAATTTACTCGTAAGATTCCTACGTAAACCATCTTTATTTACAAAATAGTATCTTAAGGATTATTGTTTCATTGAGCTTCAATTGGAGCCAAAGTATAGTCAATTACTGAAGTAAAAGCAGTTACTTAAAAACTAAAAATGAGAGATAAGTCAAATTACATTTGAAGAGAGAGCAACAGCATGAGGTTTCTTGTTTGGTTCTGGATGTTGAGTAACATGCTCATTTGCAGGTGGAAGGAACCCTTCAGGGAACTCACTTGTACTTTCAGAATGGGGGTGTAGAGGGCTGAATTCCAGCTCTTGGGGGATGATTGTGAGGAAAACCCCCTCCCTGCATAGACACTTCGCATTGGAAATGGAGTGGGTGGCGGGTCAGGTGGAACATAATCTCCAGGTTCCCAGACAAGTTTCCTGGGAGAGGTGGAGGAAAAAAAAGGTCCTCTTCTCATGAACTGACTCCTTGGGTCAACTGGAAGCAAGGCACCTCTGACTGGAGGGAAAGGTGCCAACACAGAGCCAGAGCCAGTTGCTTGGTTTTCAGCATGGAGAGGTGAATCAGGCACATCAGAGTCCAAAGGAGGCATATTAGGAATTCTGTGTTCTGCTGGTCCCGATGCTCTACCACAATTTGAGTAAAACCTATCTTGCCTTTGTAGAGGAAGACGTGCATCAGAAGAATATGGTTGGCCTGGCGGAGGGATCATCAGCCTGCTGGCCTGTTCCCCTGGAGGAGAGAGGGGCCCAGTCTGAGAAGGTGCTCTCTGAAAATCAGTGAACTTATGACAGCTGGATTCTCTTCCTTTACTGCTAGTCGCATGGTGCAGAGGATTCTCCAGGGCCCCTTGACCCTCCTCCTCCTCCCACTGGAGTGAAAGGTGAGAGTGTGAGTGGACCACTCTTTTCCAAATGAGGAGGTCTCCTTTCAGATGAAGGGTGACCTATTGGTGAGGGCCCATTTGGAGAAGGCTTTCTGCCCATTGCTGAGTTGGAAACATCCAGTGCATCATAGGGATCTTTTTCTACAAGTTCAAATCTAAGCTCCTTCTCAGTTAATTTTTGTCTGTTGCGTGCATTTTGTTTCCTGAAATAACTGAGGTTTCTTTCAGCAATCCGAGCTGCCAACTCACTAGCATGTGCTTCTTTCTCAGAGGAAATAATCTTCCCCAGACAGGAATGAATGGTACTCTGCAATTGTTCTTCAAGATATTGGGCTCTCTTTCTGTAGGTCTCCAGCACTTTTATTGTATGGCTCATCTTTTCTTCGACTTTGGAAAGTTTCTCCTCTTGCTCCACACGGTAGTTTTCCTCCACTCTTAATTTCCTGTGCAGTTTCATCATATTTTCTTGATAGCGTTCCATCATGACTTTAAAGTTCTTCTGTAGGGTCTCATTCTCACTTTGCAGCTGTGCATTTTCTGACTGCAAGGATGCCTGTTCAGTCTGCAGACTTTTAAGGTGTTCTGTAAGGTCTTCCGTGGTTTTCTCCACTTCAGATGAGAAAGTACATTTTTGAATTCTTCCTCCTTCCAAGATTTCTAAGGAGGCCTTTAGCTTATCACCATAAACCAGGTTCCTCAAAGCTCCTTTGGACTCATCCTCCAAGTGAGCACCAATTTCGGGTTCACTCGTCTTTCCCAGTTCCAGGTGACCACCATCCCTTTGGGCTCCCAGGCTTGGAGAAGACCTATCCATCATCTTCAGCAAGCATTCACTCAGAGACTCCATGTGATTTTCTGTGTCCCTTAGAACTTGTTCTCCAGCTACTTTAGAGTCCTCTAATATGATTTTTGCTTTATATTGGACACCTCCTTGTTCCCTCTGTGCTTCAGCTTCTCCTTGTATTGTTGGTCTCTACGTTTGCGGAAGTAGGGATCCTTCATTCAAAACCTCTTTGATTGCCAGGTTCAGTTCTTCCTCATTCACTTGAAAGAGTCTCCAGTTTGTTTTAGCTTCAGCTATTTGTGATCTGAGGGATTCAGATTCACCTTGGAGGGACTGTATCCTTCTTGATAGGTGCGCCATCGTTTCATCCTGTTGACCATGTTGAGCCTTCTGTGCTTTGAGCTCTTCTTCTAGAAAGAGCACTTCAACGCCATGGCTGGATTCGGACCTATGCAGCTTTTCGTCGGTTGCCTCCAGCTGTCGTGCTTCCCTTGAACCCTTCTCAAACCTGCAATCCTTTAAAGGTGATTCTAAGCCTTCATGTTCTTTTTCAACAAGGCTCACTTTTTCAAGAAGTCCACATTTTGCCTCAATAAGTCCAGCAAGATTTAGAGCCAGCCTTTTTTCTCTTCCCACGTAAAGCCTGCTACGAACCGACTGAAAACCTCTCCAGAAAAGTGAGAGAACAGCGGAAAATCCAAGAGCTGTACACATCACCAACTCCCAAGGAAAGCCATAAGGAAGATGGCCTGGCTTCATGTCTTCGGACAATGCTGCCACAACCCTGGGTTCTTCTTCCAGAACCACCCACTAGTATGGCTGAGAGGCAGCCCTTGGCTCCTCCATCACGCCAACACAGCTTTGGCTCTTGCCACCAAAACCACAGCCTGCCCAGGCAGGCCAACACAGGCTGTGGACACTCAGGTGTTTGGTCAGGAACTCCAACCTGCACCAGGCAACGGAGCAGACCACTGTGATCCCCTTCAGGGGCTGGGCGTATGGTGGGTGGTGGGCGTATGGCGGTGGGAGCCATGATCAAAGGCTCCCAGGAGCCTTGTTGTGCTCAAATGCCCATCAGGGCAGTCTTGTCCGCTTCCCTACACGGTGCATCCTCAAGTGCCACAGGTTTAGGTCCCTCCCACTCCAGCCAGAGAGAATTCCTCTCCATGCCACCCACCCCTTGATTTGGTTTAGGCCAGGCCAAGGCGGGGTTAGTAGGAAGATTCCATCCAGTCATAATAACATTCAGTTTGATGTCACTCAAATTCTAAAGCTGACTAAACTGTTCAAACAGCTTTTATGGCCTATATTGGTCTTTGTGTCCCTTGCCTTTTGTTTGAGTGACTCAGTCCTTTCCCTGCCCTTGTGCTCTCCCTATTTCCTACCTTCCTTCCTCCCTTCCTGGTTTTTCTCCTTTTCTTCTTCCTTCTTTTCTACCTCCCTCCATCCCTCCAACTTTGCCTTCCTCCCTTCCAACTTTCTCTCTCCCTTCCCTTCCTTCTCTTTTCTTGCAAGTGTTTGGGGTGAAAGTCCATGGCAGGCCAGCCCCAAGCTAGGCAAGGTCACTGCCACTGAGCTACAACATCCCCAGACCTGCTGCCACTTCCTATGCAAGTAATTTGAATTATCTCTAAAGAGAAACTCTCACATGAGTCTACTTTCAAAGTAATTTCAGAAGAGTTGCTAACATGGGCATAAATCAGTCATGACAAGTCATTTTTGAAAAGCACGGCACAGCTAATGTTCCTCAGAAGAAGGAGTTGAGAACTTTAGTTGGTTTTCAGGTCAGCATTTCTAGACTAGTACAAAGCCTCCTAATCCTGATCTCTCCTTAGTCCTATGATTTCTTTAAGTGTCCCCTTTGCTCCTGTTCATGGAGTCATGTGTACAGAAATTATACCTGGTTCTATTGAACTCTACTTAATTCTTTCTCACCTCTGTGCTCCTTTTGTCAAGTCACTCCTCAACACTTACTGTAACCCTTTCAATTTTTTGTCCATTTTCATTTAAAAAACTCTTTCAAAAATTGAACCATTTCGCATGCAGATACAGTCTTCTTGATCTGCTATTAATCCCCCACTACTGACATTGTAAGTTATTGAAATGTACACTTCCAGACCGTTTTCAGATTTTTGATTTCTGTATATCTATCTGTCTATCTATTTACAAACATAACATGGTATTCTGAGAGTATCGTTCTGCTTTTGGAGCTCTACATTGTGTTTTTCAGAAGCAGGCCTATTACACAGAGATGAATCCATGTTACCTAGATTGAGTTCAAACCGGAATGTGCACTCAGATTCCCATTATATTGTTCTACCTACTAATGGACAGTTCAGTTATATCCAGACCTCACCACCTCCCCCATTAAGTAAAACCCTTGTGAAGAGACATGTAGATGCCTTTATGAACATATTGATAATTTTTCATGGCCGTGTTTTCCAAAAACCAGTTAGTAAAATCAATTTATTCCTTTGCAGCCTGAAATTAACTTCATTCCAGTTTACTGGTATAAGAACCGCAGTATATCAGCAACAATTCTCCAATAGTAGTTCAGGCAGAAGTCATTCTAGATAACAATCAGTGCCGGATCCTCCATGTATTTTACACAGCCCATGACAGGGGACATCCGTCCACTCGTTTAGAACAACTGATGTTTTACGCTGGCCATTTAGGTTTATTTAAAGGATTGGTTAGAAAACAGGTGAGACAGACTGATTAGATTCAGTATGTATGTTGGCTTTGTTTTTCTAGGCCTGAATTTTTCACATTTCAATTAATTGTAGGTTAAGTAGCAGGCAGATTCTTCACTGGGCTTCAAATGTGATAAAGTTGCTTCTTATTTTTAAGAAGGCCGTTGCAATCCTGCATTTATTTTACACCTCAGTGCTTGTTTTACACACAAGCACACACGCCCACACACCACACACACCAACAAACACACAAACACATAATTAGAGCACATTTAACACTCAAATAAAGCTTTACCTACTAATTCATAACTAGGGTATTTTTTTAATAAGTATTGTGTCTTGGTCTCTACTGGGGAAACATTGTTCAATGTGAGTTCTCTGGTTTGTTGCAGGGCAGTGAATGTTCCCTTGTTGGCAATGATATAGAAATGGGGAGTAAGAGTTTAAAAGTTTTTACAGTAGGTAGGCAGAGTCAGAGTATGGAATCTAAGAATAAGAAATTGGGGAATTTCCTCGTTGTTTCTTCATTTCAATCTCCTAATAATTCATGTATATTTTCCAAAAGTCTCCCAGAAAACAAGGACTAGGTCAATCCACATATCAGTGAACCATAGCAGAATGCGATTCTGAATTTCATATTAACAGTCATAAAATCCAAAAGACAGGTCCTGGGGTTTTGGCTCAGCACTAGAGTGCTGGCTTCACACTTTCAAAGGTCCTGAGTTGGATCCCCAACACCATGTGTGAAAGGAATGAATGAACCAATGCATGAGTGTATGATGAATGAATTAAAGGTATCAGGAGGAGGAGGAAGAGGAGGAGGAGGAGGAGAAATAGAAGAAGATGATGAGTAATTTGACAGAAGGGAAAAAGGGGAGGAGAGTGAGTTTAAAGTGTGGTTTCCAATTCCCAAACGTTCAATTACAGCAGACGGGATAGAGAGAGAAGATGGGAGGGCAGGAGAGGGGATATAGTAGAGGCCAGAAAAGGTAGCAGAATACAACAGTTACTAATATGGCATTTTGTAAAAACGTGGATGTGTAAACAATGTGATTGTGCAATCTGAATATGGGGTCAAAATGGGAGTTCATAACTCACTTGAGTCTAATGTAGGAAATATGGTATCTCAAGAGCTATGTAAGGTTTTAAGCAACCAATATAAAAAAGAGGTCTTCATTTTTCTTTGTAGTTGAGATCTCCTGTTTCCGTGACATGTTTAGTTGTGTTCTCTCCTTTAGTCCTCCCATGCTCTAGTTATTCTTATATGGAAAAACTAGCTGAAATGCCCAACCGGTCTCTAAATCAGTGACACTTTTTCATTAAGCCTAAAGTCACTTTACATTTGCTACAGTCATACTAAATACACTTCTTTGTTGGGAGTTTAAAAGATATTTCCATCAGCTAGATTACAAGTACCTAGAACTCCCATTCTTGTTTATGTAAGAGTGGCTTCATCAGATTAAATGCTGTTCTCTGGAATGACATAAAATAGGAATAATTTACTCGTAAGATTCCTACGTAAACCATCTTTATTTACAAAATAGTATCTTAAGGATTATTGTTTCATTGAGCTTCAATTGGAGCCAAAGTATAGTCAATTACTGAAGTAAAAGCAGTTACTTAAAAACTAAAAATGAGAGATAAGTCAAATTACATTTGAAGAGAGAGCAACAGCATGAGGTTTCTTGTTTGGTTCTGGATGTTGAGTAACAGGCTCATTTGCAGGTGGAAGGAACCCTTCAGGGAACTCACTTGTACTTTCAGAATGGGGGTGTAGATGGCTGAATTCCAGCTCTTGGGGGAAGATTGTGAGGAAAACCCCCTCCCTGCATAGACACTTCGCATTGGAAATGGAGTGGGTGGCGGGTCAGGTGGAACATAATCTCCAGGTTCCCAGACAAGTTTCCTGGGAGAGGTGGAGGAAAAAAAAGGTCCTCTTCTCATGAACTGACTCCTTGGGTCAACTGGAAGCAAGGCACCTCTGACTGGAGGGAAAGGTGCCAACACAGAGCCAGAGCCAGTTGCTTGGTTTTCAGCATGGAGAGGTGAATCAGGCACATCAGAGTCCAAAGGAGGCATATTAGGAATTCTGTGTTCTGCTGGTCCCGATGCTCTACCACAATTTGAGTAAAACCTATCTTGCCTTTGTAGAGGAAGACGTGCATCAGAAGAATATGGTTGGCCTGGCGGAGGGATCATCAGCCTGCTGGCCTGTTCCCCTGGAGGAGAGAGGGGGGCCCAGTCTGAGAAGGTGCTCTCTGAAAATCAGTGAACTTATGACAGCTGGATTCTCTTCCTTTACTGCTAGTCGCATGGTGCAGAGGATTCTCCAGGGCCCCTTGACCCTCCTCCTCCTCCCACTGGAGTGAAAGGTGAGAGTGTGAGTGGACCACTCTTTTCCAAATGAGGAGGTCTCCTTTCAGATGAAGGGTGACCTATTGGTGAGGGCCCATTTGGAGAAGGCTTTCTGCCCATTGCTGAGTTGGAAACATCCAGTGCATCATAGGGATCTTTTTCTACAAGTTCAAATCTAAGCTCCTTCTCAGTTAATTTTTGTCTGTTGCGTGCATTTTGTTTCCTGAAATAACTGAGGTTTCTTTCAGCAATCCGAGCTGCCAACTCACTAGCATGTGCTTCTTTCTCAGAGGAAATAATCTTCCCCAGACAGGAATGAATGGTACTCTTCAATTGTTCTTCAAGATATTGGGCTCTCTTTCTGTAGGTCTCCAGCTCTTTTATTGTATGGCTCATCTTTTCTTCGACTTTGGAAAGTTTCTCCTCTTGCTCCACACGGTAGTTTTCCTCCACTCTTAATTTCCTGTGCAGTTTCATCATATTTTCTTGATAGCGTTCCATCATGACTTTAAAGTTCTTCTGTAGGGTCTCATTCTCACTTTGCAGATGTGCATTTTCTGACTGCAAGGATGCCTGTTCAGTCTGCAGACTTTTAAGGTGTTCTGTAAGGTCTTCCGTGGTTTTCTCCACTTCAGATGAGAAAGTACATTTTTGAATTCTTCCTCCTTCCAAGATTTCTAAGGAGGCCTTTAGCTTATCACCATAAACCAGGTTCCTCAAAGCTCCTTTGGACTCATCCTCCAAGTGAGCACCAATTTCGGGTTCACTCGTCTTTCCCAGTTCCAGGTGACCACCATCCCTTTGGGCTCCCAGGCTTGGAGAAGACCTATCCATCATCTTCAGCAAGCATTCACTCAGAGACTCCATGTGATTTTCTGTGTCCCTTAGAACTTGTTCTCCAGCTACTTTAGAGTCCTCTAATATGATTTTTGCTTTATATTGGACACCTCCTTGTTCCCTCTGTGCTTCAGCTTCTCCTTGTATTGTTGGTCTCTACGTTTGCGGAAGTAGGGATCCTTCATTCCAAACCTCTTTGATTGCCAGCTTCAGTTCTTCCTCATTCACTTGAAAGAGTCTCCAGTTTGTTTTAGCTTCAGCTATTTGTGATCTGAGGGATTCAGATTCACCTTGGAGGGACTGTATCCTTCTTGATAGGTGCGCCATCGTTTCATCCTGTTGACCATGTTGAGCCTTCTGTGCTTTGAGCTCTTCTTCTAGAAAGAGCACTTCAACGCCATGGCTGGATTCGGACCTATGCAGCTTTTCGTCGGTTGCCTCCAGCTGTCGTGCTTCCCTTGAACCCTTCTCAAACCTGCAATCCTTTAAAGGTGATTCTAAGCCTTCATGTTCTTTTTCAACAAGGCTCACTTTTTCAAGAAGTCCACATTTTGCCTCAATAAGTCCAGCAAGATTTAGAGCCAGCCTTTTTTCTCTTCCCACGTAAAGCCTGCTACGAACCGACTGAAAACCTCTCCTGAAAAGTGAGAGAACAGCGGAAAATCCAAGAGCTGTACACATCACCAACTCCCAAGGAAAGCCATAAGGAAGATGGCCTGGCTTCATGTCTTCGGACAATGCTGCCACAACCCTGGGTTCTTCTTCCAGAACCACCCACTAGTATGGCTGAGAGGCAGCCCTTGGCTCCTCCATCACGCCAACACAGCTTTGGCTCTTGCCACCAAAACCACAGCCTGCCCAGGCAGGCCAACACAGGCTGTGGACACTCAGGTGTTTGGTCAGGAACTCCAACCTGCACCAGGCAACGGAGCAGACCACTGTGATCCCCTTCAGGGGCTGGGCGTATGGTGGGTGGTGGGCGTATGGCGGTGGGAGCCATGATCAAAGGCTCCCAGGAGCCTTGTTGTGCTCAAATGCCCATCAGGGCAGTCTTGTCCGCTTCCCTACACGGTGCATCCTCAAGTGCCACAGGTTTAGGTCCCTCCCACTCCAGCCAGAGAGAATTCCTCTCCATGCCACCCACCCCTTGATTTGGTTTAGGCCAGGCCAAGGCGGGGTTAGTAGGAAGATTCCATCCAGTCATAATAACATTCAGTTTGATGTCACTCAAATTCTAAAGCTGACTAAACTGTTCAAACAGCTTTTATGGCCTATATTGGTCTTTGTGTCCCTTGCCTTTTGTTTGAGTGACTCAGTCCTTTCCCTGCCCTTGTGCTCTCCCTATTTCCTACCTTCCTTCCTCCCTTCCTGGTTTTTCTCCTTTTCTTCTTCCTTCTTTTCTACCTCCCTCCATCCCTCCAACTTTGCCTTCCTCCCTTCCAACTTTCTCTCTCCCTTCCCTTCCTTCTCTTTTCTTGCAAGTGTTTGGGGTGAAAGTCCATGGCAGGCCAGCCCCAAGCTAGGCAGGGTCACTGCCACTGAGCTAAAACATCCCCAGACCTGCTGCCACTTCCTATGCAAGTAATTTGAATTATCTCTAAAGAGAAACTCTCACATGAGTCTACTTTCAAAGTAATTTCAGAAGAGTTGCTAACATGGGCATAAATCAGTCATGACAAGTCATTTTTGAAAAGCACGGCACAGCTAATGTTCCTCAGAAGAAGGAGTTGAGAACTTTAGTTGGTTTTCAGGTCAGCATTTCTAGACTAGTACAAAGCCTCCTAATCCTGATCTCTCCTTAGTCCTATGATTTCTTTAAGTGTCCCCTTTGCTCCTGTTCATGGAGTCATGTGTACAGAAATTATACCTGGTTCTATTGAACTCTACTTAATTCTTTCTCACCTCTGTGCTCCTTTTGTCAAGTCACTCCTCAACACTTACTGTAACCCTTTCAATTTTTTGTCCATTTTCATTTAAAAAAATCTTACAAAAATTGAACCATTTCGCATGCAGATACAGTCTTCTTGATCTGCTATTAATCCCCCACTACTGACATTGTAAGTTATTGAAATGTACACTTCCAGACCGTTTTCAGATTTTTGATTTCTGTATATCTATCTGTCTATCTATTTACAAACATAACATGGTATTCTGAGAGTATCGTTCTGCTTTTGGAGCTCTACATTGTGTTTTTCAGAAGCAGGCCTATTACACAGAGATGAATCCATGTTACCTAGATTGAGTTCAAACCGGAATGTGCACTCAGATTCCCATTATATTGTTCTACCTACTAATGGACAGTTCAGTTATATCCAGACTTCACCACCTCCCCCATTAAGTAAAACCCTTGTGAAGAGACATGTAGATGCCTTTATGAACATATTGATAATTTTTCATGGCAGTGTTTTCCAAAAACCAGTTAGTAAAATCAATTTATTCCTTTGCAGCCTGAAATTACCTTCATTCCAGTTTACTGGTATAAGAACCGCAGTATATCAGCAACAATTCTCCAATAGTAGTTCAGGCAGAAGTCATTCTAGATAACAATCAGTGCCGGATCCTCCATGTATTTTACACAGCCCATGACAGGGGACATCCGTCCACTCGTTTAGAACAACTGATGTTTTACGCTGGCCATTTAGGTTTATTTAAAGGATTGGTTAGAAAACAGGTGAGACAGACTGATTAGATTCAGTATGTATGTTGGCTTTGTTTTTCTAGGCCTGAATTTTTCACATTTCAATTAATTGTAGGTTAAGTAGCAGGTAGATTCTTCACTGGGCTTCAAATGTGATAAAGTTGCTTCTTATTTTTAAGGAGGCCGTTGCAATCCTGCATTTATTTTACACCTCAGTGCTTGTTTTACACACAAGCACACACGCCCACACACCACACACACCAACAAACACACAAACACATAATTAGAGCACATTTAACACTCAAATAAAGCTTTACCTACTAATTCATAACTAGGGTATTTTTTTAGTAAGTATTGTGTCTTGGTCTCTACTGGGGAAACATTGTTCAATGTGAGTTCTCTGGTTTGTTGCAGGGCAGTGAATGTTCACTTGTTGGCAATGATATAGAAATGGGGAGTAAGAGTTTAAAAGTTTTTACACTAGGTAGGCAGAGTCAGAGTATGGAATCTAAGAATAAGAAATTGGGGAATTTCCTCTTTGTTTCTTCATTTCAATCTCCTAATAATTCATGTATATTTTCCAAAAGTCTCCCAGAAAACAAGGACTAGGTCAATCCACATATCAGTGAACCATAGCAGAATGCGATTCTGAATTTCATATAAACAGTCATAAAATCCAAAAGACAGGTGCTGGGGTTTTGGCTCAGCACTAGAGTGCTGGCTTCACACTTTCAAAGGTCCTGAGTTGGATCCCCAACACCATGTGTGAAAGGAATGAATGAACCAATGCATGAGTGTATGATGAATGAATTAAAGGTATCAGGAGGAGGAGGAAGAGGAGGAGGAGGAGGAGAAATAGAAGAAGATGATGAGTAATTTGACAGAAGGGAAAAAGGGGAGGAGAGTGAGTTTAAAGTGTGGTTTCCAATTCTCAAACGTTCAATTACAGCAGACGGGATAGATAGAGAAGATGGGAGGGCAGGAGAGGGGATATAGTAGAGGCCAGAAAAGGTAGCAGAATACAACAGTTACTAATATGGCATTTTGTAAAAACGTGGATGTGTAAACAATGTGATTGTGCAATCTGAATATGGGGTCAAAATGGGAGTTCATAACTCACTTGAGTCTAATGTAGGAAATATGGTATCTCAAGAGCTATGTAAGGTTTTAAGCAACCAATATAAAAAAGAGGTCTTCATTTTTCTTTGTAGTTGAGATCTCCTGTTTCCGTGACATGTTTAGTTGTGTTCTCTCCTTTAGTCCTCCCATGCTCTAGTTATTCTGATATGGAAAAACTAGCTGAAATGCCCAACCAGTCTCTAAATCAGTGACACTTTTTCATTAAGCCTAAAGTCACTTTACATTTGCTACAGTCATACTAAATACACTTCTTTGTTGGGAGTTTAAAAGATATTTCCATCAGCTAGATTACAAGTACCTAGAACTCCCATTCTTGTTTATGTAAGAGTGGCTTTATCAGATTAAATGCTGTTCTCTGGAATGACATAAAATAGGAATAATTTACTCGTAAGATTCCTACGTAAACCATCTTTATTTACAAAATAGTATCTTAAGGATTATTGTTTCATTGAGCTTCAATTGGAGCCAAAGTATAGTCAATTACTGAAGTAAAAGCAGTTACTTAAAAACTAAAAATGAGAGATAAGTCAAATTACATTTGAAGAGAGAGCAACAGCATGAGGTTTCTTGTTTGGGTCTGGATGTTGAGTAACAGGCTCATTTGCAGGTGGAAGGAACCCTTAAGGGAACTCACTTGTACTTTCAGAATGGGGGTGTAGAGGGCTGAATTCCAGCTCTTGGGGGTAGATTGTGAGGAAAACCCCCTCCCTGCATAGACACTTCGCATTGGAAATGGAGTGGGTGGCGGGTCAGGTGGAACATAATCTCCAGGTTCCCAGACAAGTTTCCTGGGAGAGGTGGAGGAAAAAAAAGGTCCTCTTCTCATGAACTGACTCCTTGGGTCAACTGGAAGCAAGGCACCTCTGACTGGAGGGAAAGGTGCCAACACAGAGCCAGAGCCAGTTGCTTGGTTTTCAGCATGGAGAGGTGAATCAGGCACATCAGAGTCCAAAGGAGGCATATTAGGAATTCTGTGTTCTGCTGGTCCCGATGCTCTACCACAATTTGAGTAAAACCTTTCTTGCCTTTGTAGAGGAAGACGTGCATCAGAAGAATATGGTTGGCCTGGCGGAGGGATCATCAGCCTGCTGGCCTGTTCCCCTGGAGGAGAGAGGGGCCCAGTCTGAGAAGGTGCTCTCTGAAAATCAGTGAACTTATGACAGCTGGATTCTCTTCCTTTACTGCTAGTCGCATGGTGCAGAGGATTCTCCAGGGCCCCTTGACCCTCCTCCTCCTCCCACTGGAGTGAAAGGTGAGAGTGTGAGTGGACCACTCTTTTCCAAATGAGGAGGTCTCCTTTCAGATGAAGGGTGACCTATTGGTGAGGGCCCATTTGGAGAAGGCTTTCTGCCCATTGCTGAGTTGGAAACATCCAGTGCATCATAGGGATCTGTTTCTACAAGTTCAAATCTAAGCTCCTTCTCAGTTAATTTTTGTCTGTTGCGTGCATTTTGTTTCCTGAAATAACTGAGGTTTCTTTCAGCAATCCGAGCTGCCAACTCACTAGCATGTGCTTCTTTCTCAGAGGAAATAATCTTCCCCAGACAGGAATGAATGGTTCTCTGCAATTGTTCTTCAAGATATTGGGCTCTCTTTCTGTAGGTCTCCAGCACTTTTATTGTATGGCTCATCTTTTCTTCGACTTTGGAAAGTTTCTCCTCTTGCTCCACATAGTAGTTTTCCTCCACTCTTAATTTCCTGTGCAGTTTCATCATATTTTCTTGATAGCGTTCCATCATGACTTTAAAGTTCTTCTGTAGGGTCTCATTCTCACTTTGCAGCTGTGCATTTTCTGACTGCAAGGATGCCTGTTCAGTCTGCAGACTTTTAAGGTGTTCTGTAAGGTCTTCCGTGGTTTTCTCCACTTCAGATGAGAAAGTACATTTTTGAATTCTTCCTCCTTCCAAGATTTCTAAGGAGGCCTTTAGCTTATCACCATAAACCAGGTTCCTCAAAGCTCCTTTGGACTCATCCTCCAAGTGAGCACCAATTTCGGGTTCACTCGTCTTTCCCAGTTCCAGGTGACCACCATCCCTTTGGGCTCCCAGGCTTGGAGAAGACCTATCCATCATCTTCAGCAAGCATTCACCCAGAGACTCCATGTGATTTTCTGTGTCCCTTAGAACTTGTTCTCCAGCTACTTTAGAGTCCTCTAATATGATTTTTGCTTTATATTGGACACCTCCTTGTTCCCTCTGTGCTTCAGCTTCTCCTTGTATTGTTGGTCTCTGCGTTTGCGGAAGTAGGGATCCTTCATTCAAAACCTCTTTGATTGCCAGCTTCAGTTCTTCCTCATTCACTTGAAGGAGTCTCCAGTTTGTTTTAGCTTCAGCTATTTGTGATCTGAGGGATTCAGATTCACCTTGGAGGGACTGTATCCTTCTTGATAGGCGCGCCATCGTTTCATCCTCTTGACCATGTTGAGCCTTCTGTGCTTTGAGCTCTTCTTCTAGAAAGAGCACTTCAACGCCATGGCTGGATTCGGACCTATGCAGCTTTTCGTCGGTTGCCTCCAGCTGTCGTGCTTCCCTTGAACCCTTCTCAAACCTGCAATCCTTTAAAGGTGATTCTAAGCCTTCATGTTCTTTTTCAACAAGGCTCACTTTTTCAAGAAGTCCACATTTTGCCTCAATAAGTCCAGCAAGATTTAGAGCCAGCCTTTTTTCTCTTCCCACGTAAAGCCTGCTACGAACCGACTGAAAACCTCTCCAGAAAAGTGAGAGAACAGCGGAAAATCCAAGAGCTGTACACATCACCAACTCCCAAGGAAAGCCATAAGGAAGATGGCCTGGCTTCATGTCTTCGGACAATGCTGCCACAACCCTGGGTGCTTCTTCCAGAACCACCCACTAGTATGGCTGAGAGGCAGCCCTTGGCTCCTCCATCACGCCAACACAGCTTTGGCTCTTGCCACCACAACCACAGCCTGCCCAGGCAGGCCAACACAGGCTGTGGACACTCAGGTGTTTGGTCAGGAACTCCAACCTGCACCAGGCAACGGAGCAGACCACTGTGATCCCCTTCAGGGGCTGGGCGTATGGTGGGTGGTGGGCGTATGGCGGTGGGAGCCATGATCAAAGGCTCCCAGGAGCCTTGTTGTGCTCAAATGCCCATCAGGGCAGTCTTGTCCGCTTCCCTACACGGTGCATCCTCAAGTGCCACAGGTTTAGGTCCCTCCCACTCCAGCCAGAGAGAATTCCTCTCCATGCCACCCACCCCTTGATTTGGTTTAGGCCAGGCCAAGGCGGGGTTAGTAGGAAGATATCATCCAGTCATAATAACATTCAGTTTGATGTCACTCAAATTCTAAAGCTGACTAAACTGTTCAAACAGCTTTTATGGCCTATATTGGTCTTTGTGTCCCTTGCCTTTTGTTTGAGTGACTCAGTCCTTTCCCTGCCCTTGTGCTCTCCCTATTTCCTACCTTCCTTCCTCCCTTCCTGGTTTTTCTCCTTTTCTTCTTCCTTCTTTTCTACCTCCCTCCATCCCTCCAACTTTGCCTTCCTCCCTTCCAACTTTCTCTCTCCCTTCCCTTCCTTCTCTTTTCTTGCAAGTGTTTGGGGTGAAAGTCCATGGCAGGCCAGCCCCAAGCTAGGCAAGGTCACTGCCACTGAGCTACAACATCCCCAGACCTGCTGCCACTTCCTATGCAAGTAATTTGAATTATCTCTAAAGAGAAACTCTCACATGAGTCTACTTTCAAAGTAATTTCAGAAGAGTTGCTAACATGGGCATAAATCAGTCATGACAAGTCATTTTTGAAAAGCACGGCACAGCTAATGTTCCTCAGAAGAAGGAGTTGAGAACTTCAGTTGGTTTTCAGGTCAGCATTTCTAGACTAGTACAAACCCTCCTAATCCTGATCTCTCCTTAGTCCTATGATTTCTTTAAGTGTCCCCTTTGCTCCTGTTCATGGAGTCATGTGTACAGAAATTATACCTGGTTCTATTGAACTCTACTTAATTCTTTCTCACCTCTGTGCTCCTTTTGTCAAGTCACTCCTCAACACTTACTGTAACCCTTTCAATTTTTTGTCCATTTTCATTTAAAAAACTCTTTCAAAAATTGAACCATTTCGCATGCAGATACAGTCTTCTTGATCTGCTATTAATCCCCCACTACTGACATTGTAAGTTATTGAAATGTACACTTCCAGACCGTTTTCAGATTTTTGATTTCTGTATATCTATCTGTCTATCTATTTACAAACATAACATGGTATTCTGAGAGTATCGTTCTGCTTTTGGAGCTCTACATTGTGTTTTTCAGAAGCAGGCCTATTACACAGAGATGAATCCATGTTACCTAGATTGAGTTCAAACTGGAATGTGCACTCAGATTCCCATTATATTGTTCTACCTACTAATGGACAGTTCTGTTATATCCAGACCTCACCACCTCCCCCATTAAGTAAAACCCTTGTGAAGAGACATGTAGATGCCTTTATGAACATATTGATAATTTTTCATGGCAGTGTTTTCCAAAAACCAGTTAGTAAAATCAATTTATTCCTTTGCAGCCTGAAATTACCTTCATTCCAGTTTACTGGTATAAGAACCGCAGTATATCAGCAACAATTCTCCAATAGTAGTTCAGGCAGAAGTCATTCTAGATAACAATCAGTGCCGGATCCTCCATGTATTTTACACAGCCCATGACAGGGGACATCCGTCCACTCGTTTAGAACAACTGATGTTTTACGCTGGCCATTTAGGTTTATTTAAAGGAGTGGTTAGAAAACAGGTGAGACAGACTGATTAGATTCAGTATGTGTGTTGGCTTTGTTTTTCTAGGCCTGAATTTTTCACATTTCAATTAATTTCACCATGTGTGAAAGGAATGAATGAACCAATGCATGAGTGTATGATGAATGAATTAAAGGTATCAGGAGGAGGAGGAAGAGGAGGAGGAGGAGGAGAAATAGAAGAAGATGATGAGTAATTTGACAGAAGGGAAAAAGGGGAGGAGAGTGAGTTTAAAGTGTGGTTTCCAATTCCCAAACGTTCAATTACAGCAGACGGGATAGAGAGAGAAGATGGGAGGGCAGGAGAGGGGGGATAGTAGAGGCCAGAAAAGGTAGCAGAATACAACAGTTACTAATATGGCATTTTGTAAAAACGTGGATGTGTAAACAATGAAAATGTTTTTCTAGGCCTGAATTTTTCACATTTCAATTAATTGTAGGTTAAGCATCAGGCAGATTCCTCACTGGGCTTCAAATGTGATAAAGTTGCTTCTTATTTTTAAGAAGGCCGTTAAAATCCTGCATTTATTTTACACCTCAGTGTTTGTTTTACACACAAGCACAGACGCCCACACACCACACACACCAACGAACACACAAACACATAATTAGAGCACATTTAACACTCAAATAAAGCTTTACCTACTAATTCATAACTAGGGTATTTTTTTAATAAGTATTGTGTCTTGGTCTCTACTGGGGAAACATTGTTCAATGTGAGTTCTCTGGTTTGTTGTAGGGCAGTGAATGTTCACTTGTTGGCAATGATATAGAAATGGGGAGTAAGAGTTTAAAAGTTTTTACAGTAGGTAGGCAGAGTCAGAGTATGGAATCTAAGAATAAGAAATTGGGGAATTTCCTCTTTGTTTCTTCATTTCAATCTCCTAATAATTCATGTATATTTTCCAAAAGTCTCCCAGAAAACAAGGACTAGGTCAATCCACATATCAGTGAACCATAGTAGAATGCGATTCTGAATTTCATATAAACAGTCATAAAATCCAAAAGACAGGTGCTGGGGTTTTGGCTCAGCACTAGAGTGCTGGCTTCACACTTTCAAAGGTCCTGAGTTGGATCCCCAACACCATGTGTGAAAGGAATGAATGAACCAATGCATGAGTGTATGATGAATGAATTAAAGGTATCAGGAGGAGGAGGAAGAGGAGGAGGAGGAGGAGAAATAGAAGAAGATGATGAGTAATTTGACAGAAGGGAAAAAGGGGAGGAGAGTGAGTTTAAAGTGTGGTTTCCAATTCCCAAACGTTCAATTACAGCAGACGGGATAGAGAGAGAAGATGGGAGGGCAGGAGAGGGGATATAGTAGAGGCCAGAAAAGGTAGCAGAATACAACAGTTACTAATATGGCATTTTGTAAAAACGTGGATGTGTAAACAATGTGATTGTGCAATCTGAATATGGGGTCAAAATGGGAGTTCATAACTCACTTGAGTCTAATGTAGGAAATATGGTATCTCAAGAGCTATGTAAGGTTTTAAGCAACCAATATAAAAAAGAGGTCTTCATTTTTCTTTGTAGTTGAGATCTCCTGTTTCCGTGACATGTTTAGTTGTGTTCTCTCCTTTAGTCCTCCCATGCTCTAGTTATTCTGATATGGAAAAACTAGCTGAAATGCCCAACCGGTCTCTAAATCAGTGACACTTTTTCATTAAGCCTAAAGTCACTTTACATTTGCTACAGTCATACTAAATACACTTCTTTGTTGGGAGTTTAAAAGATATTTACATCAGCTAGATTACAAGTACCTAGAACTCCCATTCTTGTTTATGTAAGAGTGGCTTCATCAGATTAAATGCTGTTCTCTGGAATGACATAAAATAGGAATAATTTACTCGTAAGATTCCTACGTAAACCATCTTTATTTACAAAATAGTATCTTAAGGATTATTGTTTCATTGAGCTTCAGTTGGAGCCAAAGTATAGTCAATTACTGAAGTAAAAGCAGTTACTTAAAAACTAAAAATGAGAGATAAGTCAAATTACATTTGAAGAGAGAGCAACAGCATGAGGTTTCTTGTTTGGTTCTGGATGTTGAGTAACAGGCTCATTTGCAGGTGGAAGGAACCCTTCAGGGAACTCACTTGTACTTTCAGAATGGGGGTGTAGAGGGCTGAATTCCAGCTCTTGGGGGAAGATTGTGAGGAAAACCCCCTCCCTGCATAGACACTTCGCATTGGAAATGGAGTGGGTGGCGGGT
Source organism: Callospermophilus lateralis (assembly GCF_048772815.1). Lineage (NCBI taxonomy): Eukaryota > Metazoa > Chordata > Mammalia > Rodentia > Sciuridae > Callospermophilus > Callospermophilus lateralis. Next base: position 100,490 of record NW_027514592.1, read on the forward strand.
CAGGTGGAACATAATCTCCAGGTTCCCAGACAAGTTTCCTGGGAGAGGTGGAGGAAAAAAAAGGTCCTCTTCTCATGAACTGACTCCTTGGGTCAACTGGAAGCAAGGCACCTCTGACTGGAGGGAAAGGTGCCAACACAGAGCCAGAGCCAGTTGCTTGGTTTTCAGCATGGAGAGGTGAATCAGGCACATCAGAGTCCAAAGGAGGCATATTAGGAATTCTGTGTTCTGCTGGTCCCGATGCTCTACCACAATTTGAGTAAAACCTATCTTGCCTTTGTAGAGGAAGACGTGCATCAGAAGATTATGGTTGGCCTGGCGGAGGGATCATCAGCCTGCTGGCCTGTTCCCCTGGAGGAGAGAGGGGCCCAGTCTGAGAAGGTGCTCTCTGAAAATCAGTGAACTTATGACAGCTGGATTCTCTTCCTTTACTGCTAGTCGCATGGTGCAGAGGATTCTCCAGGGCCCCTTGACCCTCCTCCTCCTCCCACTGGAGTGAAAGGTGAGAGTGTGAGTGGACCACTCTTTTCCAAATGAGGAGGTCTCCTTTCAGATGAAGGGTGACCTATTGGTGAGGGCCCATTTGGAGAAGGCTTTCTGCCCATTGCTGAGTTGGAAACATCCAGTGCATCATAGGGATCTTTTTCTACAAGTTCAAATCTAAGCTCCTTCTCAGTTAATTTTTGTCTGTTGCGTGCATTTTGTTTCCTGAAATAACTGAGGTTTCTTTCAGCAATCCGAGCTGCCAACTCACTAGCATGTGCTTCTTTCTCAGAGGAAATAATCTTCCCCAGACAGGAATGAATGGTACTCTGCAATTGTTCTTCAAGATATTGGGCTCTCTTTCTGTAGGTCTCCAGCTCTTTTATTGTATGGCTCATCTTTTCTTCGACTTTGGAAAGTTTCTCCTCTTGCTCCACACGGTAGTTTTCCTCCACTCTTAATTTCCTGTGCAGTTTCATCATATTTTCTTGATAGCGTTCCATCATGACTTTAAAGTTCTTCTGTAGGGTCTCATTCTCACTTTGCAGCTGTGCATTTTCTGACTGCAAGGATGCCTGTTCAGTCTGCAGACTTTTAAGGTGTTCTGTAAGGTCTTCCGTGGTTTTCTCCACTTCAGATGAGAAAGTACATTTTTGAATTCTTCCTCCTTCCAAGATTTCTAAGGAGGCCTTTAGCTTATCACCATAAACCAGGTTCGTCAAAGCTCCTTTGGACTCATCCTCCAAGTGAGCACCAATTTCGGGTTCACTCGTCTTTCCCAGTTCCAGGTGACCACCATCCCTTTGGGCTCCCAGGCTTGGAGAAGACCTATCCATCATCTTCAGCAAGCATTCACCCAGAGACTCCATGTGATTTTCTGTGTCCCTTAGAACTTGTTCTCCAGCTACTTTAGAGTCCTCTAATATGATTTTTGCTTTATATTGGACACCTCCTTGTTCCCTCTGTGCTTCAGCTTCTCCTTGTATTGTTGGTCTCTGCGTTTGCGGAAGTAGGGATCCTTCATTCAAAACCTCTTTGATTGCCAGCTTCAGTTCTTCCTCATTCACTTGAAAGAGTCTCCAGTTTGTTTTAGCTTCAGCTATTTGTGATCTGAGGGATTCAGATTCACCTTGGAGGGACTGTATCCTTCTTGATAGGTGCGCCATCGTTTCATCCTGTTGACCATGTTGAGCCTTCTGTGTTTGAGCTCTTCTTCTAGAAAGAGCAGTTCAACGCCATGGCTGGATTCGGACCTATGCAGCTTTTCGTCGGTTGCCTCCAGCTGTCGTGCTTCCCTTGAACCCTTCTCAAACCTGCAATCCTTTAAAGGTGATTCTAAGCCTTCATGTTCTTTTTCAACAAGGCTCACTTTTTCAAGAAGTCCACATTTTGCCTCAATAAGTTCAGCAAGATTTAGAGCCAGCCTTTTTTCTCTTCCCACGTAAAGCCTGCTACGAACCGACTGAAAACCTCTCCAGAAAAGTGAGAGAACAGGGGAAAATCCAAGAGCTGTACACATCACCAACTCCCAAGGAAAGCCATAAGGAAGATGGCCTGGCTTCATGTCTTCGGACAATGCTGCCACAACCCTGGGTGCTTCTTCCAGAACCACCCACTAGTATGGCTGAGAGGCAGCCCTTGGCTCCTCCATCACGCCAACACAGCTTTGGCTCTTGCCACCACAACCACAGCCTGCCCAGGCAGGCCAACACAGGCTGTGGACACTCAGGTGTTTGGTCAGGAACTCCAACCTGCGCCAGGCAACGGAGCAGACCACTGTGATCCCCTTCAGGGGCTGGGCGTATGGTGGGTGGTGGGCGTATGGCGGTGGGAGCCATGATCAAAGGCTCCCAGGAGCCTTGTTGTGCTCAACTGCCCATCAGGGGAATCTTGTCCGCTTCCCTACCCGGTACATCCTCAAGTGCCACAGGTTTAGGTCCGTCCCACTCCAGCCAGAGAGAATTCCTCTCCATGCCACCCACCCCTTGATTTGGTTTAGGCCAGGCCAAGGCGGGGTTAGTAGGAAGATTCCATCCAGTCATAATAACATTCAGTTTGATGTCACTCAAATTCTAAAGCTGACTAAACTGTTCAAACAGCTTTTATGGCCTATATTGGTCTTTGTGTCCCTTGCCTTTTGTTTGAGTGACTCAGTCCTTTCCCTGCCCTTGTGCTCTCCCTATTTCCTACCTTCCTTCCTCCCTTCCTGGTTTTTCTCCTTTTCTTCTTCCTTCTTTTCTACCTCCCTCCATCCCTCCAACTTTGCCTTCCTCCCTTCCAACTTTCTCTCTCCCTTCCCTTCCTTCTCTTTTCTTGCAAGTGTTTGGGGTAAAGTCCATGGCAGGCCAGCCCCAAGCTAGGCAAGGTCACTGCCACTGAGCTACAACATCTCCAGACCTGCTGCCACTTCCTATGCAAGTAATTTGAATTATCTCTAAAGAGAAACTCTCACATGAGTCTACTTTCAAAGTAATTTCAGAAGAGTTGCTAACATGGGCATAAATCAGTCATGACAAGTCATTTTTGAAAAGCACGGCACAGCTAATGTTCCTCAGAAGAAGGAGTTGAGAACTTTAGTTGGTTTTCAGGTCAGCATTTCTAGACTAGTACAAACCCTCCTAATCCTGATCTCTCCTTAGTCCTATGATTTCTTTAAGTGTCCCCTTTGCTCCTGTTCATGGAGTCATGTGTACAGAAATTATACCTGGTTCTATTGAACTCTACTTAATTCTTTCTCACCTCTGTGCTCCTTTTGTCAAGTCACTCCTCAACACTTACTGTAACCCTTTCAATTTTTTGTCCATTTTCATTTAAAAAACTCTTTCAAGAATTGAACCATTTCGCATGCAGATACAGTCTTCTTGATCTGCTATTAATCCCCCACTACTGACATTGTAAGTTATTGAAATGTACACTTCCAGACCGTTTTCAGATTTTTGATTTCTGTATATCTATCTGTCTATCTATTTACAAACATAACATGGTATTCTGAGAGTATCGTTCTGCTTTTGGAGCTCTACATTGTGTTTTTCAGAAGCAGGCCTATTACACAGAGATGAATCCATGTTACCTAGATTGAGTTCAAACCGGAATGTGCACTCAGATTCCCATTATATTGTTCTACCTACTAATGGACAGTTCAGTTATATCCAGACCTCACCACCTCCCCCATTAAGTAAAACCCTTGTGAAGAGACATGTAGATGCCTTTATGAACATATTGATAATTTTTCATGGCAGTGTTTTCCAAAAACCAGTTAGTAAAATCAATTTATTCCTTTGCAGCCTGAAATTACCTTCATTCCAGTTTACTGGTATAAGAACCGCAGTATATCAGCAACAATTCTCCAATAGTAGTTCAGGCAGAAGTCATTCTAGATAACAATCAGTGCCGGATCCTCCATGTATTTTACACAGCCCATGACAGGGGACATCCGTCCACTCGTTTAGAACAACTGATGTTTTACGCTGGCCATTTAGGTTTATTTAAAGGATTGGTTAGAAAACAGGTGAGACAGACTGATTAGATTCAGTATGTATGTTGGCTTTGTTTTTCTAGGCCTGAATTTTTCACATTTCAATTAATTGTAGGTTAAGTAGCAGGCAGATTCTTCACTGGGCTTCAAATGTGATAAAGTTGCTTCTTATTTTTAAGAAGGCCGTTGCAATCCTGCATTTATTTTACACCTCAGTGCTTGTTTTACACACAAGCACACACGCCCACACACCACACACACCAACAAACACACAAACACATAATTAGAGCACATTTAACACTCAAATAAAGCTTTACCTACTAATTCATAACTAGGGTATTTTTTTAATAAGTATTGTGTCTTGGTCTCTACTGGGGAAACATTGTTCAATGTGAGTTCTCTGGTTTGTTGCAGGGCAGTGAATGTTCACTTGTTGGCAATGATATAGAAATGGGGAGTAAGAGTTTAAAAGTTTTTACAGTAGGTAGGCAGAGTCAGAGTATGGAATCTAAGAATAAGAAATTGGGGAATTTCCTCTTTGTTTCTTCATTTCAATCTCCTAATAATTCATGTATATTTTCCAAAAGGCTCCCATAAAACAAGGACTAGGTCAATGCACATATCAGTGAACCATAGCAGAATGCGATTCTGAATTTCATATAAACAGTCATAAAATCCAAAAGACAGGTGCTGGGGTTTTGGCTCAGCACTAGAGTGCTGGCTTAACACTTTCAAAGGTCCTGAGTTGGATCCCCAACACCATGTGTGAAAGGAATAATGAACCAATGCATGAGTGTATGATGAATGAATTAAAGGTATCAGGAGGAGGAGGAAGAGGAGGAGGAGGAGGAGGAGGAGAAATAGAAGAAGATGATGAGTAATTTGACAGAAGGGAAAAAGGGGAGGAGAGTGAGTTTAAAGTGTGGTTTCCAATTCCCAAACGTTGAATAACAGCAGACGGGATAGAGAGAGAAGATGGGAGGGCAGGAGAGGGGGGATAGTAGAGGCCAGAAAAGGTAGCAGAATACAACAGTTACTAATATGGCATTTGGTAAAAACGTGGATGTGTAAACAATGTGATTGTGCAATCTGAATATGGGGTCAAAATGGGAGTTCATAACTCACTTGAGTCTAATGTAGGAAATATGGTATCTCAAGAGCTATGTAAGTTTGTAAGCAACCAATATAAAAAAGAGGTCTTCATTTTTCTTTGTAGTTGAGATCTCCTGTTTCCGTGACATGTTTAGTTGTGTTCTCTCCTTTAGTCCTCCCATGCTCTAGTTATTCTGATATGGAAAAACTAGCTGAAATGCCCAACCAGTCTCTAAATCAGTGACACTTTTTCATTAAGCCTAAAGTCACTTTACATTTGCTACAGTCATACTAAATACACTTCTTTGTTGGGAGTTTAAAAGATATTTCCATCAGCTAGATTACAAGTACCTAGAACTCCCATTCTTGTTTATGTAAGAGTGGCTTCATCAGATTAAATGCTGTTCTCTGGAATGACATAAAATAGGAATAATTTACTCGTAAGATTCCTACGTAAACCATCTTTATTTACAAAATAGTATCTTAAGGATTATTGTTTCATTGAGCTTCAATTGGAGCCAAAGTATAGTCAATTACTGAAGTAAAAGCAGTTACTTAAAAACTAAAAATGAGAGATAAGTCAAATTACATTTGAAGAGAGAGCAACAGCATGAGGTTTCTTGTTTGGTTCTGGATGTTGAGTAACAGGCTCATTTGCAGGTGGAAGGAACCCTTCAGGGAACTCACTTGTACTTTCAGAATGGGGGTGTAGAGGGCTGAATTCCAGCTCTTGGGGGAAGATTGTGAGGAAAACCCCCTCCCTGCATAGACACTTCGCATTGGAAATGGAGTGGGTGGCGGGTCAGGTGGAACATAATCTCCAGGTTCCCAGACAAGTTTCCTGGGAGAGGTGGAGGAAAAAAAAGGTCCTCTTCTCATGAACTGACTCCTTGGGTCAACTGGAAGCAAGGCACCTCTGACTGGAGGGAAAGGTGCCAACACAGAGCCAGAGCCAGTTGCTTGGTTTTCAGCATGGAGAGGTGAATCAGGCACATCAGAGTCCAAAGGAGGCATATTAGGAATTCTGTGTTCTGCTGGTCCCGATGCTCTACCACAATTTGAGTAAAACCTATCTTGCCTTTGTAGAGGAAGACGTGCATCAGAAGAATATGGTTGGCCTGGCGGAGGGATCATCAGCCTGCTGGCCTGTTCCCCTGGAGGAGAGAGGGGCCCAGTCTGAGAAGGTGCTCTCTGAAAATCAGTGAACTTATGACAGCTGGATTCTCTTCCTTTACTGCTAGTCGCATGGTGCAGAGGATTCTCCAGGGCCCCTTGACCTTCCTCCTCCTCCCACTGGAGTGAAAGGTGAGAGTGTGAGTGGACCACTCTTTTCCAAATGAGGAGGTCTCCTTTCAGATGAAGGGTGACCTATTGGTGAGGGCCCATTTGGAGAAGGCTTTCTGCCCATTGCTGAGTTGGAAACATCCAGTGCATCATAGGGATCTTTTTCTACAAGTTCAAATCTAAGCTCCTTCTCAGTTAATTTTTGTCTGTTGCGTGCATTTTGTTTCCTGAAATAACTGAGGTTTCTTTCAGCAATCCGAGCTGCCAACTCACTAGCATGTGCTTCTTTCTCAGAGGAAATAATCTTCCCCAGACAGGAATGAATGGTTCTCTGCAATTGTTCTTCAAGATATTGGGCTCTCTTTCTGTAGGTCTCCAGCACTTTTATTGTATGGCTCATCTTTTCTTCGACTTTGGAAAGTTTCTCCTCTTGCTCCACATAGTAGTTTTCCTCCACTGTTAATTTCCTGTGCAGTTTCATCATATTTTCTTGATAGCGTTCCATCATGACTTTAAAGTTCTTCTGTAGGGTCTCATTCTCACTTTGCAGCTGTGCATTTTCTGACTGCAAGGATGCCTGTTCAGTCTGCAGACTTTTAAGGTGTTCTGTAAGGTCTTCCGTGGTTTTCTCCACTTCAGATGAGAAAGTACATTTTTGAATTCTTCCTCCTTCCAAGATTTCTAAGGAGGCCTTTAGCTTATCACCATAAACCAGGTTCCTCAAAGCTCCTTTGGACTCATCCTCCAAGTGCGCACCAATTTCGGGTTCACTCGTCTTTCCCAGTTCCAGGTGACCACCATCCCTTTGGGCTCCCAGGCTTGGAGAAGACCTATCCATCATCTTCAGCAAGCATTCACTCAGAGACTCCATGTGATTTTCTGTGTCCCTTAGAACTTGTTCTCCAGCTACTTTAGAGTCCTCTAATATGATTTTTGCTTTATATTGGACACCTCCTTGTTCCCTCTGTGCTTCAGCTTCTCCTTGTATTGTTGGTCTCTGCGTTTGCGGAAGTAGGGATCCTTCATTCAAAACCTCTTTGATTGCCAGCTTCAGTTCTTCCTCATTCACTTGAAAGAGTCTCCAGTTTGTTTTAGCTTCAGCTATTTGTGATCTGAGGGATTCAGATTCACCTTGGAGGGACTGTATCCTTCTTGATAGATGCGCCATCGTTTCATCCTGTTGACCATGTTGAGCCTTCTGTGCTTTGAGCTCTTCTTCTAGAAAGAGCACTTCAACGCCATGGCTGGATTCGGACCTATGCAGCTTTTCGTCGGTTGCCTCCAGCTGTCGTGCTTCCCTTGAACCCTTCTCAAACCTGCAATCCTTTAAAGATGATTCTAAGCCTTCATGTTCTTTTTCAACAAGGCTCACTTTTTCAAGAAGTCCACATTTTGCCTCAATAAGTCCAGCAAGATTTAGAGCCAGCCTTTTTTCTCTTCCCACGTAAAGCCTGCTACGAACCGACTGAAAACCTCTCCAGAAAAGTGAGAGAACAGCGGAAAATCCAAGAGCTGTACACATCACCAACTCCCAAGGAAAGCCATAAGGAAGATGGCCTGGCTTCATGTCTTCGGACAATGCTGCCCCAACCCTGGGTGCTTCTTCCAGAACCACCCACTAGTATGGCTGAGAGGCAGCCCTTGGCTCCTCCATCACGCCAACACAGCTTTGGCTCTTGCCACCAAAACCACAGCCTGCCCAGGCAGGCCAACACAGGCTGTGGACACTCAGGTGTTTGGTCAGGAACTCCAACCTGCACCAGGCAACGGAGCAGACCACTGTGATCCCCTTCAGGGGCTGGGCGTATGGTGGGTGGTGGGCGTATGGCGGTGGGAGCCATCATCAAAGGCTCCCAGGAGCCTTGTTGTGCTCAACTGCCCATCAGGGCAGTCTTGTCCGCTTCCCTACACGGTGCATCCTCAAGTGCCACAGGTTTAGGTCCCTCCCACTCCAGCCAGAGAGAATTCCTCTCCATGCCACCCACCCCTTGATTTGGTTTAAGCCAGGCCAAGGCGGGGTTAGTAGGAAGATTCCATCCAGTCATAATAACATTCAGTTTGATGTCACTCAAATTCTAAAGCTGACTAAACTGTTCAAACAGCTTTTATGGCCTATATTGGTCTTTGTGTCCCTTGCCTTTTGTTTGAGTGACTCAGTCCTTTCCCTGCCCTTGTGCTCTCCCTATTTCCTACCTTCCTTCCTCCCTTCCTGGTTTTTCTCCTTTTCTTCTTCCTTCTTTTCTACCTCCCTCCATCCCTCCAACTTTGCCTTCCTCCCTTCCAACTTTCTCTCTCCCTTCCCTTCCTTCTCTTTTCTTGCAAGTGTTTGGGGTGAAAGTCCATGGCAGGCCAGCCCCAAGCTAGGCAAGGTCACTGCCACTGAGCTACAACATCCCCAGACCTGCTGCCACTTCCTATGCAAGTAATTTGAATTATCTCTAAAGAGAAACTCTCACATGAGTCTACTTTCAAAGTAATTTCAGAAGAGTTGCTAACATGGGCATAAATCAGTCATGACAAGTCATTTTTGAAAAGCACGGCACAGCTAATGTTCCTCAGAAGAAGGAGTTGAGAACTTTAGTTGGTTTTCAGGTCAGCATTTCTAGACTAGTACAAAGCCTCCTAATCCTGATCTCTCCTTAGTCCTATGATTTCTTTAAGTGTCCCCTTTGCTCCTGTTCATGGAGTCATGTGTACAGAAATTATACCTGGTTCTATTGAACTCTACTTAATTCTTTCTCACCTCTGTGCTCCTTTTGTCAAGTCACTCCTCAACACTTACTGTAACCCTTTCAATTTTTTGTCCATTTTCATTTAAAAAACTCTTTCAAAAATTGAACCATTTCGCATGCAGATACAGTCTTCTTGATCTGCTATTAATCCCCCACTACTGACATTGTAAGTTATTGAAATGTACACTTCCAGACCGTTTTCAGATTTTTGATTTCTGTATATCTATCTGTCTACCTATTTACAAACATAACATGGTATTCTGAGAGTATCGTTCTGCTTTTGGAGCTCTACATTGTGTTTTTCAGAAGCAGGCCTATTACACAGAGATGAATCCATGTTACCTAGATTGAGTTCAAACCGGAATGTGCACTCAGATTCCCATTATATTGTTCTACCTACTAATGGACAGTTCAGTTATATCCAGACCTCACCAGCTCCCCCATTAAGTAAAACCCTTGTGAAGAGACATGTAGATGCCTTTATGAACATATTGATAATTTTTCATGGCAGTGTTTTCCAAAAACCAGTTAGTAAAATCAATTTATTCCTTTGCAGCCTGAAATTACCTTCCTTCCAGTTTACTGGTATAAGAACCGCAGTATATCAGCAACAATTCTCCAATAGTAGTTCAGGCAGAAGTCATTCTAGATAACAATCAGTGCCGGATCCTCCATGTATTTTACACAGCCCATGACAGGGGACATCCGTCCACGCGTTTAGAACAACTGATGTTTTACGCTGGCCATTTAGGTTTATTTAAAGGATTGGTTAGAAAACAGGTGAGACAGACTGATTAGATTCAGTATGTATGTTGGCTTTGTTTTTCTAGGCCTGAATTTTTCACATTTCAATTAATTGTAGGTTAAGTAGCAGGCAGATTCTTCACTGGGCTTCAAATGTGATAAAGTTGCTTCTTATTTTTAAGAAGGCCGTTGGAATCCTGCATTTATTTTACACCTCAGTGCTTGTTTTACACACAAGCACACACGCCCACACACCACACACACCAACAAACACACAAACACATAATTAGAGCACATTTAACACTCAAATAAAGCTTTACCTACTAATTCATAACTAGGGTATTTTTTTAATAAGTATTGTGTCTTGGTCTCTACTGGGGAAACATTGTTCAATGTGAGTTCTCTGGTTTGTTGCAGGGCAGTGAATGTTCACTTGTTTCAATGATATAGAAATGGGGAGTAAGAGTTTAAAAGTTTTAAAGTAGGTAGGCAGAGTCAGAGTATGGAATCTAAGAATAAGAAATTGGGGAATTTCCTCTTTGTTTCTTCATTTCAATCTCCTAATAATTCATGTATATTTTCCAAAAGTCTCCCAGAAAACAAGGACTAGGTCAATCCACATATCAGTGAACCATAGCAGAATGCGATTCTGAATTTCATATAAACAGTCATAAAATCCAAAAGACAGGTGCTGGGGATTTGGCTCAGCACTAGAGTGCTGGCTTCACACTTTCAAAGGTCCTGAGTTGGATCGCCAACACCATGTGTGAAAGGAATGAATGAACCAATGCATGAGTGTATGATGAATGAATTAAAGATATCAGGAGGAGGAGGAAGAGGAGGAGGAGGAGGAGAAATAGAAGAAGATGATGAGTAATTTGACAGAAGGGAAAAAAAGGAGGAGAGTGAGTTTAAAGTGTGGTTTCCAATTCCCAAACGTTGAATTACAGCAGACGGGATAGAGAGAGAAGATGGGAGGGCAGGAGAGATGGTATAGTAGAGGCCAGAAAAGGTAGCAGAATACAACAGTTACTAATATGGCATTTTGTAAAAACGTGTATGTGTAAACAATGAAAATGTTTTTCTAGGCCTGAATTTTTCACATTTCAATTAATTGTAGGTTAAGCATCAGGCAGATTCTTCACTGGGCTTCAAATGTGATAAAGTTGCTTCTTATTTTTAAGAACGCCGTTGCAATCCTGCATTTATTTTACACCTCAGTGCTTGTTTTACACACAAGCACACACGCCCACACACCACACACACCAACAAACACACAAACACATAATTAGAGCACATTTAACACTCAAATAAAGCTTTACCTACTAATTCATAACTAGGGTATTTTTTTAATAAGTATTGTGTCTTGGTCTCTACTGGGGAAACATTGTTCAATGTGAGTTCTCTGGTTTGTTGTAGGGCAGTGAATGTTCACTTGTTGGCAATGATATAGAAATGGGGAGTAAGAGTTTAAAAGTTTTTACAGTAGGTAGGCAGAGTCAGAGTATGGAATCTAAGAATAAGAAATTGGGGAATTTCCTCTTTGTTTCTTCATTTCAATCTCCTAATAATTCATGTATATTTTCCAAAAGTCTCCCAGAAAACAAGGACTAGGTCAATCCACATATCAGTGAACCATAGCAGAATGCGATTCTGAATTTCATATAAACAGTCATAAAATCCAAAAGACAGGTGCTGGGGTTTTGGCTCAGCACTAGAGTGCTGGCTTCACACTTTCAAAGGTCCTGAGTTGGATCCCCAACACCATGTGTGAAAGGAATGAATGAACCAATGCATGAGTGTATGATGAATGAATTAAAGGTATCAGGAGGAGGAGGAAGAGGAGGAGGAGGAGGAGAAATAGAAGAAGATGATGAGTAATTTGACAGAAGGGAAAAAGGGGAGGAGAGTGAGTTTAAAGTGTGGTTTCCAATTCTCAAACGTTCAATTACAGCAGACGGGATAGAGAGAGAAGATGGGAGGGCAGGAGAGGGGATATAGTAGAGGCCAGAAAAGGTAGTAGAATACAACAGTTACTAATATGGCATTTTGTAAAAACGTGGATGTGTAAACAATGTGATTGTGCAATCTGAATATGGGGTCAAAATGGGAGTTCATAACTCACTTGAGTCTAATGTAGGAAATATGGTATCTCAAGAGCTATGTAAGGTTTTAAGCAACCAATGTAAAAAAGAGGTCTTCATTTTTCTTTGTAGTTGAGATCTCCTGTTTCCGTGACATGTTTAGTTGTGTTCTCTCCTTTAGTCCTCCCATGCTCTAGTTATTCTGATATGGAAAAACTAGCTGAAATGCCCAACCAGTCTCTAAATCAGTGACACTTTTTCATTAAGCCTAAAGTCACTTTACATTTGCTACAGTCATACTAAATACACTTCTTTGTTGGGAGTTTAAAAGATATTTCCATCAGCTAGATTACAAGTACCTAGAACTCCCATTCTTGTTTATGTAAGAGTGGCTTCATCAGATTAAATGCTGTTCTCTGGAATGACATAAAATAGGAATAATTTACTCGTAAGATTCCTACGTAAACCATCTTTATTTACAAAATAGTATCTTAAGGATTATTGTTTCATTGAGCTTCAATTGGAGCCAAAGTATAGTCAATTACTGAAGTAAAAGCAGTTACTTAAAAACTAAAAATGAGAGATAAGTCAAATTACATTTGAAGAGAGAGCAACAGCATGAGGTTTCTTGTTTGGTTCTGGATGTTGAGTAACAGGCTCATTTGCAGGTGGAAGGAACCCTTCAGGGAACTCACTTGTACTTTCAGAATGGGGGTGTAGAGGGCTGAATTCCAGCTCTTGGGGGAAGATTGTGAGGAAAACCCCCTCCCTGCATAGACACTTCGCATTGGAAATGGAGTGGGTGGCGGGTCAGGTGGAACATAATCTCCAGGTTCCCAGACAAGTTTCCTGGGAGAGGTGGAGGAAAAAAAAGGTCCTCTTCTCATGAACTGACTCCTTGGGTCAACTGGAAGCAAGGCACCTCTGACTGGAGGGAAAGGTGCCAACACAGAGCCAGAGCCAGTTGCTTGGTTTTCAGCATGGAGAGGTGAATCAGGCACATCAGAGTCCAAAGGAGGCATATTAGGAATTCTGTGTTCTGCTGGTCCCGATGCTCTACCACAATTTGAGTAAAACCTATCTTGCCTTTGTAGAGGAAGACGTGCATCAGAAGAATATGGTTGGCCTGGCGGAGGGATCATCAGCCTGCTGGCCTGTTCCCCTGGAGGAGAGAGGGGCCCAGTCTGAGAAGGTGCTCTCTGAAAATCAGTGAACTTATGACAGCTGGATTCTCTTCCTTTACTGCTAGTCGCATGGTGCAGAGGATTCTCCAGGGCCCCTTGACCCTCCTCCTCCTCCCACTGGAGTGAAAGGTGAGAGTGTGAGTGGACCACTCTTTTCCAAATGAGGAGGTCTCCTTTCAGATGAAGGGTGACCTATTGGTGAGGGCCCATTTGGAGAAGGCTTTCTGCCCATTGCTGAGTTGGAAACATCCAGTGCATCATAGGGATCTTTTTCTACAAGTTCAAATCTAAGCTCCTTCTCAGTTAATTTTTGTCTGTTGCGTGCATTTTGTTTCCTGAAATAACTGAGGTTTCTTTCAGCAATCCGAGCTGCCAACTCACTAGCATGTGCTTCTTTCTCAGAGGAAATAATCTTCCCCAGACAGGAATGAATGGTACTCTGCAATTGTTCTTCAAGATATTGGGCTCTCTTTCTGTAGGTCTCCAGCTCTTTTATTGTATGGCTCATCTATTCTTCGACTTTGGAAAGTTTCTCCTCTTGCTCCACACGGTAGTTTTCCTCCACTCTTAATTTCCTGTACAGTTTCATCATATTTTCTTGATAGCGTTCCATCATGACTTTAAAGTTCTTCTGTAGGGTCTCATTCTCACTTTGCAGCTGTGCATTTTCTGACTGCAAGGATGCCTGTTCAGTCTGCAGACTTTTAAGGTGTTCTGTAAGGTCTTCCGTGGTTTTCTCCACTTCAGATGAGAAAGTACATTTTTGAATTCTTCCTCCTTCCAAGATTTCTAAGGAGGCCTTTAGCTTATCACCATAAACCAGGTTCCTCAAAGCTCCTTTGGACTCATCCTCCAAGTGAGCACCAATTTCGGGTTCACTCGTCTTTCCCAGTTCCAGGTGACCACCATCCCTTTGGGCTCCCAGGCTTGGAGAAGACCTATCCATCATCTTCAGCAAGCATTCACCCAGAGACTCCATGTGATTTTCTGTGTCCCTTAGAACTTGTTCTCCAGCTACTTTAGAGTCCTCTAATATGATTTTTGCTTTATATTGGACACCTCCTTGTTCCCTCTGTGCTTCAGCTTCTCCTTGTATTGTTGGTCTCTGCGTTTGCGGAAGTAGGGATCCTTCATTCAAAACCTCTTTGATTGCCAGCTTCAGTTCTTCCTCATTCACTTGAAAGAGTCTCCAGTTTGTTTTAGCTTCAGCTATTTGTGATCTGAGGGATTCAGATTCACCTTGGAGGGACTGTATCCTTCTTGATAGGTGCGCCATCGTTTCATCCTCTTGACCATGTTGAGCCTTCTGTGCTTTGAGCTCTTCTTCTAGAAAGAGCACTTCAACGCCAGGGCTGGATTCGGACCTATGCAGCTTTTCGTCGGTTGCCTCCAGCTGTCGTGCTTCCCTTGAACCCTTCTCAAACCTGCAATCCTTTAAAGGTGATTCTAAGCCTTCATGTTCTTTTTCAACAAGGCTCACTTTTTCAAGAAGTCCACATTTTGCCTCAATAAGTCCAGCAAGATTTAGAGCCAGCCTTTTTTCTCTTCCCACGTAAAGCCTGCTACGAACCGACTGAAAACCTCTCCAGAAAAGTGAGAGAACAGCGGAAAATCCAAGAGCTGTACACATCACCAACTCCCAAGGAAAGCCATAAGGAAGATGGCCTGGCTTCATGTCTTCGGACAATGCTGCCACAACCCTGGGTGCTTCTTCCAGAACCACCCACTAGTATGGCTGAGAGGCAGCCCTTGGCTCCTCCATCACGCCAACACAGCTTTGGCTCTTGCCACCACAACCACAGCCTGCCCAGGCAGGCCAACACAGGCTGTGGACACTCAGGTGTTTGGTCAGGAACTCCAACCTGCACCAGGCAACGGAGCAGACCACTGTGATCCCCTTCAGGGGCTGGGCGTATGGTGGGTGGTGGGCGTATGGCGGTGGGAGCCATGATCAAAGGCTCCCAGGAGCCTTGTTGTGCTCAAATGCCCATCAGGGGAATCTTGTCCGCTTCCCTACACGGTGCATCCTCAAGTGCCACAGGTTTAGGTCATGAGTGTATGATGAATGAATTAAAGGTATCAGGAGGAGGAGGAAGAGGAGGAGGAGGAGGAGAAATAGAAGAAGATGATGAGTAATTTGACAGAAGGGAAAAAGGGGAGGAGAGTGAGTTTAAAGTGTGGTTTCCAATTCCCAAACGTTCAATTACAGCAGACGGGATAGAGAGAGAAGATGGGAGGGCAGGAGAGGGGATATAGTAGAGGCCAGAAAAGGTAGTAGAATACAACAGTTACTAATATGGCATTTTGTAAAAACGTGGATGTGTAAACAATGTGATTGTGCAATCTGAATATGGGGTCAAAATGGGAGTTCATAACTCACCTGAGTCTAATGTAGGAAATATGGTATCTCAAGAGCTATGTAAGGTTTTAAGCAACCAATGTAAAAAAGAGGTCTTCATTTTTCTTTGTAGTTGAGATCTCCTGTTTCCGTGACATGTTTAGTTGTGTTCTCTCCTTTAGTCCTCCCATGCTCTAGTTATTCTGATATGGAAAAACTAGCTGAAATGCCCAACCGGTCTCTAAATCAGTGACACTTTTTCATTAAGCCTAAAGTCACTTTACATTTGCTACAGTCATACTAAATACACTTCTTTGTTGGGAGTTTAAAAGATATTTCCATCAGCTAGATTACAAGTACCTAGAACTCCCATTCTTGTTTATGTAAGAGTGGCTTCATCAGATTCAATGCTGTTCTCTGGAATGACATAAAATAGGAATAATTTACTCGTAAGATTCCTACGTAAACCATCTTTATTTACAAAATAGTATCTTAAGGATTATTGTTTCATTGAGCTTCAATTGGAGCCAAAGTATAGTCAATTACTGAAGTAAAAGCAGTTACTCAAAAACTAAAAATGAGAGATAAGTCAAATTACATTTGAAGAGAGAGCAACAGCATGAGGTTTCTTGTTTGGTTCTGGATGTTGAGTAACAGGCTCATTTGCAGGTGGAAGGAACCCTTCAGGGAACTCACTTGTACTTTCAGAATGGGGGTGTAGAGGGCTGAATTCCAGCTCTTGGGGGAAGATTGTGAGGAAAACCCCCTCCCTGCATAGACACTTCGCATTGGAAATGGAGTGGGTGGCGGGTCAGGTGGAACATAATCTCCAGGTTCCCAGACAAGTTTCCTGGGAGAGGTGGAGGAAAAAAAAGGTCCTCTTCTCATGAACTGACTCCTTGGGTCAACTGGAAGCAAGGCACCTCTGACTGGAGGGAAAGGTGCCAACACAGAGCCAGAGCCAGTTGCTTGGTTTTCAGCATGGAGAGGTGAATCAGGCACATCAGAGTCCAAAGGAGGCATATTAGGAATTCTGTGTTCTGCTGGTCCCGATGCTCTACCACAATTTGAGTAAAACCTATCTTGCCTTTGTAGAGGAAGACAGCATCAGAAGAATATGGTTGGCCTGGCGGAGGGATCATCAGCCTGCTGGCCTGTTCCCCTGGAGGAGAGAGGGGCCCAGTCTGAGAAGGTGCTCTCTGAAAATCAGTGAACTTATGACAGCTGGATTCTCTTCCTTTACTGCTAGTCGCATGGTGCAGAGGATTCTCCAGGGCCCCTTGACCCTCCTCCTCCTCCCACTGGAGTGAAAGGTGAGAGTGTGAGTGGACCACTCTTTTCCAAATGAGGAGGTCTCCTTTCAGATGAAGGGTGACCTATTGGTGAGGGCCCATTTGGAGAAGGCTTTCTGCCCATTGCTGAGTTGGAAACATCCAGTGCATCATAGGGATCTTTTTCTACAAGTTCAAATCTAAGCTCCTTCTCAGTTAATTTTTGTCTGTTGCGTGCATTTTGTTTCCTGAAATAACTGAGGTTTCTTTCAGCAATCCGAGCTGCCAACTCACTAGCATGTGCTTCTTTCTCAGAGGAAATAATCTTCCCCAGACAGGAATGAATGGTACTCTGCAATTGTTCTTCAAGATATTGGGCTCTCTTTCTGTAGGTCTCCAGCTCTTTTATTGTATGGCTCATCTATTCTTCGACTTTGGAAAGTTTCTCCTCTTGCTCCACACGGTAGTTTTCCTCCACTCTTAATTTCCTGTACAGTTTCATCATATTTTCTTGATAGCGTTCCATCATGACTTTAAAGTTCTTCTGTAGGGTCTCATTCTCACTTTGCAGCTGTGCATTTTCTGACTGCAAGGATGCCTGTTCAGTCTGCAGACTTTTAAGGTGTTCTGTAAGGTCTTCCGTGGTTTTCTCCACTTCAGATGAGAAAGTACATTTTTGAATTCTTCCTCCTTCCAAGATTTCTAAGGAGGCCTTTAGCTTATCACCATAAACCAGGTTCCTCAAAGCTCCTTTGGACTCATCCTCCAAGTGAGCACCAATTTCGGGTTCACTCGTCTTTCCCAGTTCCAGGTGACCACCATCCCTTTGGGCTTCCAGGCTTGGAGAAGACCTATCCATCATCTTCAGCAAGCATTCACCCAGAGACTCCATGTGATTTTCTGTGTCCCTTAGAACTTGTTCTCCAGCTACTTTAGAGTCCTCTAATATGATTTTTGCTTTATATTGGACACCTCCTTTTTCCCTCTGTGCTTCAGCTTCTCCTTGTATTGTTGGTCTCTGCGTTTGCGGAAGTAGGGATCCTTCATTCAAAACCTCTTTGATTGCCAGCTTCAGTTTTTCCTCATTCACTTGAAAGAGTCTCCAGTTTGTTTTAGCTTCAGCTATTTGTGATCTGAGGGATTCAGATTCACCTTGGAGGGACTGTATCCTTCTTGATAGGTGCGCCATCGTTTCTTCCTGTTGACCCTGTTGAGCCTTCTGTGCTTTGAGCTCTTCTTCTAGAAAGAGCACTTCAACGCCATGGCTGGATTCGGACCTATGCAGCTTTTCGTCGGTTGCCTCCAGCTGTCGTGCTTCCCTTGAACCCTTCTCAAACCTGCAATCCTTTAAAGGTGATTCTAAGCCTTCATGTTCTTTTTCAACAAGGCTCACTTTTTCAAGAAGTCCACATTTTGCCTCAATAAGTCCAGCAAGATTTAGAGCCAGCCTTTTTTCTCTTCCCACGTAAAGCCTGCTATGAACCGACTGAAAACCTCTCCAGAAAAGTGAGAGAACAGCGGAAAATCCAAGAGCTGTACACATCACCAACTCCCAAGGAAAGCCATAAGGAAGATGGCCTGGCTTCATGTCTTCGGACAATGCTGCCACAACCCTGGGTGCTTCTTCCAGAACCACCCACTAGTATGGCTGAGAGGCAGCCCTTGGCTCCTCCATCACGCCAACACAGCTTTGGCTCTTGCCACCACAACCACAGCCTGCCCAGGCAGGCCAACACAGGCTGTGGACACTCAGGTGTTTGGTCAGGAACTCCAACCTGCACCAGGCAACGGAGCAGACCACTGTGATCCCCTTCAGGGGCTGGGCGTATGGTGGGTGGTGGGCGTATGGCGGTGGGAGCCATGATCAAAGGCTCCCAGGAGCCTTGTTGTGCTCAAATGCCCATCAGGGGAATCTTGTCCGCTTCCCTACCCGGTGCATCCTCAAGTGCCACAGGTTTAGGTCCCTCCCACTCCAGCCAGAGAGAATTCCTCTCCATGCCACCCACCCCTTGATTTGGTTTAGGCCAGGCCAAGGCGGGGTTAGTAGGAAGATTCCATCCAGTCATAATAACATTCAGTTTGATGTCACTCAAATTCTAAAGCTGACTAAACTGTTCAAACAGCTTTTATGGCCGATATTGGTCTTTGTGTCCCTTGCCTTTTGTTTGAGTGACTCAGTCCTTTCCCTGCCCTTGTGCTCTCCCTATTTCCTACCTTCCTTCCTCCCTTCCTGGTTTTTTTCCTTTTCTTCTTCCTTCTTTTCTACCTCCCTCCAACCCTCCAACTTTGTCTTCCTCCCTTCCAACTTTCTCTCTCCCTTCCCTTCCTTCTCTTTTCTTGCAAGTGTTTGGGGTGAAAGTCCATGGCAGGCCAGCCCCAAGCTAGGCAAGGTCACTGCCACTGAGCTACAACATCCCCAGACCTGCTGCCACTTCCTATGCAAGTAATTTGAATTATCTCTAAAGAGAAACTCTCACATGAGTCTACTTTCAAAGTAATTTCAGAAGAGTTGCTAACATGGGCATAAATCAGTCATGACAAGTCATTTTTGAAAAGCACGGCACAGCTAATGTTCCTCAGAAGAAGGAGTTGAGAACTTTAGTTGGTTTTCAGGTCAGCATTTCTAGACTAGTACAAAGCCTCCTAATCCTGATCTCTCCTTAGTCCTATGATTTCTTTAAGTGTCCCCTTTGCTCCTGTTCATGGAGTCATGTGTACAGAAATTATACCTGGTTCTATTGAACTCTACTTAATTCTTTCTCACCTCTGTGCTCCTTTTGTCAAGTCACTCCTCAACACTTACTGTAACCCTTTCAATTTTTTGTCCATTTTCATTTAAAAAACTCTTTCAAAAATTGAACCATTTCGCATGCAGATACAGTCTTCTTGATCTGCTATTAATCCCCCACTACTGACATTGTAAGTTATTGAAATGTACACTTCCAGACCGTTTTCAGATTTTTGATTTCTGTATATCTATCTGTCTATCTATTTACAAACATAACATGGTATTCTGAGAGTATCGTTCTGCTTTTGGAGCTCTACATTGTGTTTTTCAGAAGCAGGCCTATTACACAGAGATGAATCCATGTTACCTAGATTGAGTTCAAACCGGAATGTGCACTCAGATTCCCATTATATTGTTCTACCTACTAATGGACAGTTCAGTTATATCCAGACCTCACCACCTCCCCCATTAAGTAAAACCCTTGTGAAGAGACATGTAGATGCCTTTATGAACATATTGATAATTTTTCATGGCAGTGTTTTCCAAAAACCAGTTAGTAAAATCAATTTATTCCTTTGCAGCCTGAAATTACCTTCATTCCAGTTTACTGGTATAAGAACCGCAGTATATCAGCAACAATTCTCCAATAGTAGTTCAGGCAGAAGTCATTCTAGATAACAATCAGTGCCGGATCCTCCATGTATTTTACACAGCCCATGACAGGGGACATCCGTCCACTCGTTTAGAACAACTGATGTTTTACGCTGGCCATTTAGGTTTATTTAAAGGATTGGTTAGAAAACAGGTGAGACAGACTGATTAGATTCAGTATGTATGTTGGCTTTGTTTTTCTAGGCCTGAATTTTTCACATTTCAATTAATTGTAGGTTAAGTAGCAGGCAGATTCTTCACTGGGCTTCAAATGTGATAAAGTTGCTTCTTATTTTTAAGAAGGCCGTTGCAATCCTGCATTTATTTTACACCTCAGTGCTTGTTTTACACACAAGCACACACGCCCACACACCACACACACCAACAAACACACAAACACATAATTAGAGCACATTTAACACTCAAATAAAGCTTTACCTACTAATTCATAACTAGGGTATTTTTTTAATAAGTATTGTGTCTTGGTCTCTACTGGGGAAACATTGTTCAATGTGAGTTCTCTGGTTTGTTGTAGGGCAGTGAATGTTCACTTTCTGGCAATGATATAGAAATGGGGAGTAAGAGTTTAAAAGTTTTTACAGTAGGTAGGCAGAGTCAGAGTATGGAATCTAACAATAAGAAATTGGGGAATTTCCTCTTTGTTTCTCCATTTCAATCTCCTAATAATTCATGTATATTTTCCAAAAGTCTCCCAGAAAACAAGGACTAGGTCAATCCACATATCAGTGAACCATAGCAGAATGCGATTCTGAATTTCATATAAACAGTCATAAAATCCAAAAGACAGGTGCTGGGGTTTTGGCTCAGCACTAGAGTGCTGGCTTCACACTTTCAAAGGTCCTGAGTTGGATCCCCAACACCATGTGTGAAAGGAATGAATGAACCAATGCATGAGTGTATGATGAATGAATTAAAGGTATCAGGAGGAGGAGGAAGAGGAGGAGGAGGAGGAGAAATAGAAGAAGATGATGAGTAATTTGACAGAAGGGAAAAAGGGGAGGAGAGTGAGTTTAAAGTGTGGTTTCCAATTCTCAAACGTTCAATTACAGCAGACGGGATAGAGAGAGAAGATGGGAGGGCAGGAGAGGGGATATAGTAGAGGCCAGAAAAGGTAGTAGAATACAACAGTTACTAATATGGCATTTTGTAAAAACGTGGATGTGTAAACAATGTGATTGTGCAATCTGAATATGGGGTCAAAATGGGAGTTCATAACTCACTTGAGTCTAATGTAGGAAATATGGTATCTCAAGAGCTATGTAAGGTTTTAAGCAACCAATATAAAAAAGAGGTCTTCATTTTTCTTTGTAGTTGAGATCTCCTGTTTCCCTGACATGTTTAGTTGTGTTCTCTCCTTTAGTCCTCCCATGCTCTAGTTATTCTGATATGGAAAAACTAGCTGAAATGCCCAACCAGTCTCTAAATCAGTGACACTTTTTCATTAAGCCTAAAGTCACTTTACATTTGCTACAGTCATACTAAATACACTTCTTTGTTGGGAGTTTAAAAGATATTTCCATCAGCTAGATTACAAGTACCTAGAACTCCCATTCTTGTTTATGTAAGAGTGGCTTCATCAGATTAAATGCTGTTCTCTGGAATGACATAAAATAGGAATAATTTACTCGTAAGATTCCTACGTAAACCATCTTTATTTACAAAATAGTATCTTAAGGATTATTGTTTCATTGAGCTTCAATTGGAGCCAAAGTATAGTCAATTACTGAAGTAAAAGCAGTTACTTAAAAACTAAAAATGAGAGATAAGTCAAATTACATTTGAAGAGAGAGCAACAGCATGAGGTTTCTTGTTTGGTTCTGGATGTTGAGTAACAGGCTCATTTGCAGGTGGAAGGAACCCTTCAGGGAACTCACTTGTACTTTCAGAATGGGGGTGTAGAGGGCTGAATTCCAGCTCTTGGGGGAAGATTGTGAGGAAAACCCCCTCCCTGCATAGACACTTCGCATTGGAAATGGAGTGGGTGGCGGGTCAGGTGGAACATAATCTCCAGGTTCCCAGACAAGTTTCCTGGGAGAGGTGGAGGAAAAAAAAGGTCCTCTTCTCATGAACTGACTCCTTGGGTCAACTGGAAGCAAGGCACCTCTGACTGGAGGGAAAGGTGCCAACACAGAGCCAGAGCCAGTTGCTTGGTTTTCAGCATGGAGAGGTGAATCAGGCACATCAGAGTCCAAAGGAGGCATATTAGGAATTCTGTGTTCTGCTGGTCCCGATGCTCTACCACAATTTGAGTAAAACCTATCTTGCCTTTGTAGAGGAAGACGTGCATCAGAAGAATATGGTTGGCCTGGCGGAGGGATCATCAGCCTGCTGGCCTGTTCCCCTGGAGGAGAGAGGGGCCCAGTCTGAGAAGGTGCTCTCTGAAAATCAGTGAACTTATGACAGCTGGATTCTCTTCCTTTACTGCTAGTCGCATGGTGCAGAGGATTCTCCAGGGCCCCTTGACCCTCCTCCTCCTCCCACTGGAGTGAAAGGTGAGAGTGTGAGTGGACCACTCTTTTCCAAATGAGGAGGTCTCCTTTCAGATGAAGGGTGACCTATTGGTGAGGGCCCATTTGGAGAAGGCTTTCTGCCCATTGCTGAGTTGGAAACATCCAGTGCATCATAGGGATCTTTTTCTACAAGTTCAAATCTAAGCTCCTTCTCAGTTAATTTTTGTCTGTTGCGTGCATTTTGTTTCCTGAAATAACTGAGGTTTCTTTCAGCAATCCGAGCTGCCAACTCACTAGAATGTGCTTCTTTCTCAGAGGAAATAATCTTCCCCAGACAGGAATGAATGGTACTCTGCAATTGTTCTTCAAGATATTGGGCTCTCTTTCTGTAGGTCTCCAGCTCTTTTATTGTATGGCTCATCTTTTCTTCGACTTTGGAAAGTTTCTCCTCTTGCTCCACATAGTAGTTTTCCTCCACTCTTAATTTCCTGTGCAGTTTCATCATATTTTCTTGATAGCGTTCCATCATGACTTTAAAGTTCTTCTGTAGGGTCTCATTCTCACTTTGCAGCTGTGCATTTTCTGACTGCAAGGATGCCTGTTCAGTCTGCAGACTTTTAAGGTGTTCTGTAAGGTCTTCCGTGGTTTTCTCCACTTCAGATGAGAAAGTACATTTTTGAATTCTTCCTCCTTCCAAGATTTCTAAGGAGGCCTTTAGCTTATCACCATAAACCAGGTTCCTCAAAGCTCCTTTGGACTCATCCTCCAAGTGAGCACCAATTTCGGGTTCACTCGTCTTTCCCAGTTCCAGGTGACCACCATCCCTTTGGGCTCCCAGGCTTGGAGAAGACCTATCCATCATCTTCAGCAAGCATTCACCCAGAGACTCCATGTGATTTTCTGTGTCCCTTAGAACTTGTTCTCCAGCTACTTTAGAGTCCTCTAATATGATTTTTGCTTTATATTGGACACCTCCTTGTTCCCTCTGTGCTTCAGCTTCTCCTTGTATTGTTGGTCTCTGCGTTTGCGGAAGTAGGGATCCTTCATTCAAAACCTCTTTGATTGCCAGCTTCAGTTCTTCCTCATTCACTTGAAAGAGTCTCCAGTTTGTTTTAGCTTCAGCTATTTGTGATCTGAGGGATTCAGATTCACCTTGGAGGGACTGTATCCTACTTGATAGGTGCACCATCGTTTCATCCTCTTGACCATGTTGAGCCTTCTGTGCTTTGAGCTCTTCTTCTAGAAAGAGCACTTCAACGCCATGGCTGGATTCGGACCTATGCAGCTTTTCGTCGGTTGCCTCCAGCTGTCGTGCTTCCCTTGAACCCTTCTCAAACCTGCAATCCTTTAAAGATGATTCTAAGCCTTCATGTTCTTTTTCAACAAGGCTCACTTTTTCAAGAAGTCCACATTTTGCCTCAATAAGTCCAGCAAGATTTAGAGCCAGCCTTTTTTCTCTTCCCACGTAAAGCCTGCTACGAACCGACTGAAAACCTCTCCAGAAAAGTGAGAGAACAGCGGAAAATCCAAGAGCTGTACACATCACCAACTCCCAAGGAAAGCCATAAGGAAGATGGCCTGGCTTCATGTCTTCGGACAATGCTGACACAACCCTGGGTGCTTCTTCCAGAACCACCCACTAGTATGGCTGAGAGGCAGCCCTTGGCTCCTCCATCACGCCAACACAGCTTTGGCTCTTGCCACCACAACCACAGCCTGCCCAGGCAGGCCAACACAGGCTGTGGACACTCAGGTGTTTGGTCAGGAACTCCAACCTGCACCAGGCAACGGAGCAGACCACTGTGATCCCCTTCAGGGGCTGGGCGTATGGTGGGTGGTGGGCGTATGGCGGTGGGAGCCATGATCAAAGGCTCCCAGGAGCCTTGTTGTGCTCAACTGCCCATCAGGGAAGTGTGGTCCGCTTCCCTACCCGGTGCATCCTCAAGTGCCACAGGTTTAGGTCCCTCCCACTCCAGCCAGAGAGAATTCCTCTCCATGCCACCCACCCCTTGATTTGGTTTAGGCCAGGCCAAGGCGGGGTTAGTAGGAAGATTCCATCCAGTCATAATAACATTCAGTTTGATGTCACTCAAATTCTAAAGCTGACTAAACTGTTCAAACAGCTTTTATGGCCGATATTGGTCTTTGTGTCCCTTGCCTTTTGTTTGAGTGATTCAGTCCTTTCCCTGCCCTTGTGCTCTCCCTATTTCCTACCTTCCTTCCTCCCTTCCTGGTTTTTCTCCTTTTCTTCTTCCTTCTTTTCTACCTCCCTCCATCCCTCCAACTTTGCCTTCCTCCCTTCCAACTTTCTCTCTCCCTTCCCTTCCTTCTCTTTTCTTGCAAGTGTTTGGGGTGAAAGTCCATGGCAGGCCAGCCCCAAGCTAGGCAAGGTCACTGCCACTGAGCTACAACATCCCCAGACCTGCTGCCACTTCCTATGCAAGTAATTTGAATTATCTCTAAAGAGAAACTCTCACATGAGTCTACTTTCAAAGTAATTTCAGAAGAGTTGCTAACATGGGCATAAATCAGTCATGACAAGTCATTTTTGAAAAGCACGGCACAGCTAATGTTCCTCAGAAGAAGGAGTTGAGAACTTTAGTTGGTTTTCAGGTCAGCATTTCTAGACTAGTACAAAGCCTCCTAATCCTGATCTCTCCTTAGTCCTATGATTTCTTTAAGTGTCCCCTTTGCTCCTGTTCATGGAGTCATGTGTACAGAAATTATACCTGGTTCTACTGAACTCTACTTAATTCTTTCTCACCTCTGTGCTCCTTTTGTCAAGTCACTCCTCAACACTTACTGTAACCCTTTCAATTTTTTGTCCATTTTCATTTAAAAAACTCTTTCAAAAATTGAACCATTTCGCATGCAGATACAGTCTTCTTGATCTGCTATTAATCCCCCACTACTGACATTGTAAGTTATTGAAATGTACACTTCCAGACCGTTTTCAGATTTTTGATTTCTGTATATCTATCTGTCTATCTATTTACAAACATAACATGGTATTCTGAGAGTATCGTTCTGCTTTTGGAGCTCTACATTGTGTTTTTCAGAAGCAGGCCTATTACACAGAGATGAATCCATGTTACCTAGATTGAGTTCAAACCGGAATGTGCACTCAGATTCCCATTATATTGTTCTACCTACTAATGGACAGTTCAGTTATATCCAGACCTCACCACCTCCCCCATTAAGTAAAACCCTTGTGAAGAGACATGTAGATGCCTTTATGAACATATTGATAATTTTTCATGGCAGTGTTTTCCAAAAACCAGTTAGTAAAATCAATTTATTCCTTTGCAGCCTGAAATTACCTTCATTCCAGTTTACTGGTATAAGAACCGCAGTATATCAGCAACAATTCTCCAATAGTAGTTCAGGCAGAAGTCATTCTAGATAACAATCAGTGCCGGATCCTCCATGTATTTTACACAGCCCATGACAGGGGACATCCGTCCACTCGTTTAGAACAACTGATGTTTTACGCTGGCCATTTAGGTTTATTTAAAGGATTGGTTAGAAAACAGGTGAGACAGACTGATTAGATTCAGTATGTATGTTGGCTTTGTTTTTCTAGGCCTGAATTTTTCACATTTCAATTAATTGTAGGTTAAGTAGCAGGCAGATTCTTCACTGGGCTTCAAATGTGATAAAGTTGCTTCTTATTTTTAAGAAGGCCGTTGCAATCCTGCATTTATTTTACACCTCAGTGCTTGTTTTACACACAAGCACACACGCCCACACACCACACACACCAACAAACACACAAACACATAATTAGAGCACATTTAACACTCAAATAAAGCTTTACCTACTAATTCATAACTAGGGTATTTTTTTAATAAGTATTGTGTCTTGGTCTCTACTGGGGAAACATTGTTCAATGTGAGTTCTCTGGTTTGTTGCAGGGCAGTGAATGTTCACTTGTTGGCAATGATATAGAAATGGGGAGTAAGAGTTTAAAAGTTTTTACAGTAGGTAGGCAGAGTCAGAGTATGGAATCTAACAATAAGAAATTGGGGAATTTCCTCTTTGTTTCTTCATTTCAATCTCCTAATAATTCATGTATATTTTCCAAAAGTCTCCCAGAAAACAAGGACTAGGTCATTCCACATATCAGTGAACCATAGCAGAATGCGATTCTGAATTTCATATAAACAGTCATAAAATCCAAAAGACAGGTGCTGGGGTTTTGGCTCAGCACTAGAGTGCTGGCTTCACACTTTCAAAGGTCCTGAGTTGGATCCCCAACACCATGTGTGAAAGGAATGAATGAACCAATGCATGAGTGTATGATGAATGAATTAAAGGTATCAGGAGGAGGAGGAAGAGGAGGATGAGGAGGAGGAGGAGAAATAGAAGAAGATGATGAGTAATTTGACAGAAGGGAAAAAGGGGAGGAGAGTGAGTTTAAAGTGTGGTTTCCAATTCCCAAACGTTGAATTACAGCAGACGGGATAGAGAGAGAAGATGGGAGTGCAGGAGAGGGGGTATAGTAGAGGCCAGAAAAGGTAGCAGAATACAACTGTTACTAATATGGCATTTTGTAAAAACGTGGATGTGTAAACAATGAAAATGTTTTTCTAGGCCTGAATTTTTCACATTTCAATTAATTGTAGGTTAAGCATCAGGCAGATTCCTCACTGGGCTTCAAATGTGATAAAGTTGCTTCTTATTTTTAAGAAGGCCGTTGCAATCCTGCATTTATTTTACACCTCAGTGCTTGTTTTACACACAAGCACACACGCCCACACACCACACACACCAACAAACACACAAACACATAATTAGAGCACATTTAACACTCAAATAAAGCTTTACCTACTAATTCATAACTAGGGTATTTTTTTAATAAGTATTGTGTCTTGGTCTCTACTGGGGAAACATTGTTCAATGTGAGTTCTCTGGTTTGTTGTAGGGCAGTGAATGTTCACTTGTTGGCAATGATATAGAAATGGGGAGTAAGAGTTTAAAAGTTTTTACAGTAGGTAGGCAGAGTCAGAGTATGGAATCTAACAATAAGAAATTGGGGAATTTCCTCTTTGTTTCTCCATTTCAATCTCCTAATAATTCATGTATATTTTCCAAAAGTCTCCCAGAAAACAAGGACTAGGTCAATCCACATATCAGTGAACCATAGCAGAATGCGATTCTGAATTTCATATAAACAGTCATAAAATCCAAAAGACAGGTGCTGGGGTTTTGGCTCAGCACTAGAGTGCTGGCTTCACACTTTCAAAGGTCCTGAGTTGGATCCCCAACACCATGTGTGAAAGGAATGAATGAACCAATGCATGAGTGTATGATGAATGAATTAAAGGTATCAGGAGGAGGAGGAAGAGGAGGAGGAGGAGGAGAAATAGAAGAAGATGATGAGTAATTTGACAGAAGGGAAAAAGGGGAGGAGAGTGAGTTTAAAGTGTGGTTTCCAATTCTCAAACGTTCAATTACAGCAGACGGGATAGAGAGAGAAGATGGGAGGGCAGGAGAGGGGATATAGTAGAGGCCAGAAAAGGTAGTAGAATACAACAGTTACTAATATGGCATTTTGTAAAAACGTGGATGTGTAAACAATGTGATTGTGCAATCTGAATATGGGGTCAAAATGGGAGTTCATAACTCACTTGAGTCTAATGTAGGAAATATGGTATCTCAAGAGCTATGTAAGGTTTTAAGCAACCAATATAAAAAAGAGGTCTTCATTTTTCTTTGTAGTTGAGATCTCCTGTTTCCGTGACATGTTTAGTTGTGTTCTCTCCTTTAGTCCTCCTATGCTCTAGTTATTCTGATATGGAAAAACTAGCTGAAATGCCCAACCAGTCTCTAAATCAGTGACACTTTTTCATTAAGCCTAAAGTCACTTTACATTTGCTACAGTCATACTAAATACACTTCTTTGTTGGGAGTTTAAAAGATATTTCCATCAGCTAGATTACAAGTACCTAGAACTCCCATTCTTGTTTATGTAAGAGTGGCTTCATCAGATTAAATGCTGTTCTCTGGAATGACATAAAATAGGAATAATTTACTCGTAAG
Source organism: Callospermophilus lateralis (assembly GCF_048772815.1). Lineage (NCBI taxonomy): Eukaryota > Metazoa > Chordata > Mammalia > Rodentia > Sciuridae > Callospermophilus > Callospermophilus lateralis. The sequence goes on from NW_027514592.1 coordinate 129,069, forward strand.
ATTCCTACGTAAACTATCTTTATTTACAAAAGAGTATCTAAAGGATTATTGTTTCATTGAGCTTCAATTGGAGCCAAAGTATAGTCAATTACTGAAGTAAAAGCAGTTACTCAAAAACTAAAAATGAGAGATAAGTCAAATTACATTTGAAGAGAGAGCAACAGCATGAGGTTTCTTGTTTGGTTCTGGATGTTGAGTAACAGGCTCATTTGCAGGTGGAAGGAACCCTTCAGGGAACTCACTTGTACTTTCAGAATGGGGGTGTAGAGGGCTGAATTCCAGCTCTTGGGGGAAGATTGTGAGGAAAACCCCCTCCCTGCATAGACACTTCGCATTGGAAATGGAGTGGGTGGCGGGTCAGGTGGAACATAATCTCCAGGTTCCCAGACAAGTTTCCTGGGAGAGGTGGAGGAAAAAAAAGGTCCTCTTCTCATGAACTGACTCCTTGGGTCAACTGGAAGCAAGGCACCTCTGACTGGAGGGAAAGGTGCCAACACAGAGCCAGAGCCAGTTGCTTGGTTTTCAGCATGGAGAGGTGAATCAGGCACATCAGAGTCCAAAGGAGGCATATTAGGAATTCTGTGTTCTGCTGGTCCCGATGCTCTACCACAATTTGAGTAAAACCTATCTTGCCTTTGTAGAGGAAGACGTGCATCAGAAGAATATGGTTGGCCTGGCGGAGGGATCATCAGCCTGCTGGCCTGTTCCCCTGGAGGAGAGAGGGGCCCAGTCTGAGAAGGTGCTCTCTGAAAATCAGTGAACTTATGACAGCTGGATTCTCTTCCTTTACTGCTAGTCGCATGGTGCAGAGGATTCTCCAGGGCCCCTTGACCCTCCTCCTCCTCCCACTGGAGTGAAAGGTGAGAGTGTGAGTGGACCACTCTTTTCCAAATGAGGAGGTCTCCTTTCAGATGAAGGGTGACCTATTGGTGAGGGCCCATTTGGAGAAGGCTTTCTGCCCATTGCTGAGTTGGAAACATCCAGTGCATCATAGGGATCTTTTTCTACAAGTTCAAATCTAAGCTCCTTCTCAGTTAATTTTTGTCTGTTGCGTGCATTTTGTTTCCTGAAATAACTGAGGTTTCTTTCAGCAATCCGAGCTGCCAACTCACTAGCATGTGCTTCTTTCTCAGAGGAAATAATCTTCCCCAGACAGGAATGAATGGTACTCTGCAATTGTTCTTCAAGATATTGGGCTCTCTTTCTGTAGGTCTCCAGCACTTTTATTGTATGGCTCATCTTTTCTTCGACTTTGGAAAGTTTCTCCTCTTGCTCCACATAGTAGTTTTCCTCCACTCTTAATTTCCTGTGCAGTTTCATCATATTTTCTTGATAGCGTTCCATCATGACTTTAAAGTTCTTCTGTAGGGTCTCATTCTCACTTTGCAGCTGTGCATTTTCTGACTGCAAGGATGCCTGTTCAGTCTGCAGACTTTTAAGGTGTTCTGTAAGGTCTTCCGTGGTTTTCTCCACTTCAGATGAGAAAGTACATTTTTGAATTCTTCCTCCTTCCAAGATTTCTAAGGAGGCCTTTAGCTTATCACCATAAACCAGGTTCCTCAAAGCTCCTTTGGACTCATCCTCCAAGTGAGCACCAATTTCGGGTTCACTCGTCTTTCCCAGTTCCAGGTGACCACCATCCCTTTGGGCTCCCAGGCTTGGAGAAGACCTATCCATCATCTTCAGCAAGCATTCACCCAGAGACTCCATGTGATTTTCTGTGTCCCTTAGAACTTGTTCTCCAGCTACTTTAGAGTCCTCTAATATGATTTTTGCTTTATATTGGACACCTCCTTGTTCCCTCTGTGCTTCAGCTTCTCCTTGTATTGTTGGTCTCTGCGTTTGCGGACGTAGGGATCCTTCATTCAAAACCTCTTTGATTGCCAGCTTCAGTTCTTCCTCATTCACTTGAAAGAGTCTCCAGTTTGTTTTAGCTTCAGCTATTTGTGATCTGAGGGATTCAGATTCACCTTGGAGGGACTGTATTTTTCTTGATAGGTGCGCCATCGTTTCATCCTCTTGACCATGTTGAGCCTTCTGTGCTTTGAGCTCTTCTTCTAGAAAGAGCACTTCAACGCCATGGCTGGATTCGGACCTATGCAGCTTTTCGTCGGTTGCCTCCAGCTGTCGTGCTTCCCTTGAACCCTTCTCAAACCTGCAATCCTTTAAAGGTGATTCTAAGCCTTCATGTTCTTTTTCAACAAGGCTCACTTTTTCAAGAAGTCCACATTTTGCCTCAATAAGTCCAGCAAGATTTAGAGCCAGCCTTTTTTCTCTTCCCACGTAAAGCCTGCTACGAACCGACTGAAAACCTCTCCAGAAAAGTGAGAGAACAGCGGAAAATCCAAGAGCTGTACACATCACCAACTCCCAAGGAAAGCCATAAGGAAGATGGCCTGGCTTCATGTCTTCGGACAATGCTGCCACAACCCTGGGTGCTTCTTCCAGAACCACCCACTAGTATGGCTGAGAGGCAGCCCTTGGCTCCTCCATCACGCCAACACAGCTTTGGCTCTTGCCACCACAACCACAGCCTGCCCAGGCAGGCCAACACAGGCTGTGGACACTCAGGTGTTTGGTCAGGAACTCCAACCTGCACCAGGCAACGGAGCAGACCACTGTGATCCCATTCAGGGGCTGGGCGTATGGTGGGTGGTGGGCGTATGGCGGTGGGAGCCATGATCAAAGGCTCCCAGGAGCCTTGTTGTGCTCAAATGCCCATCAGGGCAGTCTTGTCCGCTTCCCTACCCGGTGCATCCTCAAGTGCCACAGGTTTAGGTCCCTCCCACTCCAGCCAGAGAGAATTCCTCTCCATGCCACCCACCCCTTGATTTAGGCCAGGCCAAGGCGGGGTTAGTAGGAAGATTCCATCCAGTCATAATAACATTCAGTTTGATGTCACTCAAATTCTAAAGCTGACTAAACTGTTCAAACAGATTTTATGGCCTATATTGGTCTTTGTGTCCCTTGCCTTTTGTTTGAGTGACTCAGTCCTTTCCCTGCCCTTGTGCTCTCCCTATTTTCTACCTTCCTTCCTCCCTTCCTGGTTTTTCTCCTTTTCTTCTTCCTTCTTTTCTACCTCCCTCCATCCCTCCAACTTTGCCTTCCTCCCTTCCAACTTTCTCTCTCCCTTCCCTTCCTTCTCTTTTCTTGCAAGTGTTTGGGGTGAAAGTCCATGGCAGGCCAGCCCCATGCTAGGCAAGGTCACTGCCACTGAGCTACAACATCCCCAGACCTGCTGCCACTTCCTATGCAAGTAATTTGAATTATCTCTAAAGAGAAACTCTCACATGAGTCTACTTTCAAAGTAATTTCAGAAGAGTTGCTAACATTGGCATAAATCAGTCATGACAAGTCATTTTTGAAAAGCACGGCACAGCTAATGTTCCTCAGAAGAAGGAGTTGAGAACTTTAGTTGGTTTTCAGGTCAGCATTTCTAGACTAGTACAAACCCTCCTAATCCTGATCTCTCCTTAGTCCTATGATTTCTTTAAGTGTCCCCTTTGCTCCTGTTCATGGAGTCATGTGTACAGAAATTATACCTGGTTCTATTGAACTCTACTTAATTCTTTCTCACCTCTGTGCTCCTTTTGTCAAGTCACTCCTCAACACTTACTGTAACCCTTTCAATTTTTTGTCCATTTTCATTTAAAAAACTCTTTCAAAAATTGAACCATTTCGCATGCAGATACAGTCTTCTTGATCTGCTATTAATCCCCCACTACTGACATTGTAAGTTATTGAAATGTACACTTCCAGACCGTTTTCAGATTTTTGATTTCTGTAAATCTATCTGTCTATCTATTTACAAACATAACATGGTATTCTGAGAGTATCGTTCTGCTTTTGGAGCTCTACATTGTGTTTTTCAGAAGCAGGCCTATTACACAGAGATGAATCCATGTTACCTAGATTGAGTTCAAACCGGAATGTGCACTCAGATTCCCATTATATTGTTCTACCTACTAATGGACAGTTCAGTTATATCCAGACCTCACCACCTCCCCCATTAAGTAAAACCCTTGTGAAGAGACATGTAGATGCCTTTATGAACATATTGATAATTTTTCATGGCAGTGTTTTCCAAAAACCAGTTAGTAAAATCAATTTATTCCTTTGCAGCCTGAAATTACCTTCATTCCAGTTTACTGGTATAAGAACCGCAGTATATCAGCAACAATTCTCCAATAGTAGTTCAGGCCGAAGTCATTCTAGATAACAATCAGTGCCGGATCCTCCATGTATTTTACACAGCCCATGACAGGGGACATCCGTCCACTCGTTTAGAACAACTGATGTTTTACGCTGGCCATTTAGGTTTATTTAAAGGATTGGTTAGAAAACAGGTGAGACAGACTGATTAGATTCAGTATGTATGTTGGCTTTGTTTTTCTAGGCCTGAATTTTTCACATTTCAATTAATTGTAGGTTAAGTAGCAGGCAGATTCTTCACTGGGCTTCAAATGTGATAAAGTTGCTTCTTATTTTTAAGAAGGCCGTTGCAATCCTGCATTTATTTTACACCTCAGTGCTTGTTTTACACACAAGCACACACGCCCACACACCACACACACCAACAAACACACAAACACATAATTAGAGCACATTTAACACTCAAATAAAGCTTTACCTACTAATTCATAACTAGGGTATTTTTTTAATAAGTATTGTGTCTTGGTCTCTACTGGGGAAACATTGTTCAATGTGAGTTCTCTGGTTTGTTGCAGGGCAGTGAATGTTCACTTGTTGGCAATGATATAGAAATGGGGAGTAAGAGTTTAAAAGTTTTTACAGTAGGTAGGCAGAGTCAGAGTATGGAATCTAAGAATAAGAAATTGGGGAATTTCCTCTTTGTTTCTTCATTTCAATCTCCTAATAATTCATGTATATTTTCCAAAAGTCTCCCAGAAAACAAGGACTAGGTCAATCCACATATCAGTGAACCATAGCAGAATGCGATTCTGAATTTCATATAAACAGTCATAAAATCCAAAAGACAGGTGCTGGGGATTTGGCTCAGCACTAGAGTGCTGGCTTCACACTTTCAAAGGTCCTGAGTTGGATCCCCAACACCATGTGTGAAAGGAATGAATGAACCAATGCATGAGTGTATGATGAATGAATTAAAGGTATCAGGAGGAGGAGGAAGAGGAGGAGGAGGAGGAGAAATAGAAGAAGATGATGAGTAATTTGACAGAAGGGAAAAAGGGGAGGAGAGTGAGTTTAAAGTGTGGTTTCCAATTCTCAAACGTTCAATTACAGCAGACGGGATAGAGAGAGAAGATGGGAGGGCAGGAGAGGGGATGTAGTAGAGGCCAGAAAAGGTAGCAGAATACAACAGTTACTAATATGGCATTTTGTAAAAACGTGGATGTGTAAACAATGAAAATGTTTTTCTAGGCCTGAATTTTTCACATTTCAATTAATTGTAGGTTAAGCATCAGGCAGATTCCTCACTGGGCTTCAAATGTGATAAAGTTGCTTCTTATTTTTAAGAAGGCCGTTGCAATCCTGCATTTATTTTACACCTCAGTGCTTGTTTTACACACAAGCACACACGCCCACTCACCACACACACCAACAAACACACAAACACATAATTAGAGCACATTTAACACTGAAATAAAGCTTTACCTACTAATTCATAACTAGGGTATTTTTTTAATAAGTATTGTGTCTTGGTCTCTACTGGGGAAACATTGTTCAATGTGAGTTCTCTGGTTTGTTGTAGGGCAGTGAATGTTCACTTGTTGGCAATGATATAGAAATGGGGAGTAAGAGTTTAAAAGTTTTTACAGTAAGTAGGCAGAGTCAGAGTATGGAATCTAAGAATAAGAAATTGGGGAATTTCCTCTTTGTTTCTTCATTTCAATCTCCTAATAATTCATGTATATTTTCCAAAAGTCTCCCAGAAAACTATTACTAGGTCAATCCACATATCAGTGAACCATAGTAGAATGCGATTCTGAATTTCATATAAACAGTCATAAAATCCAAAAGACAGGTGCTGGGGTTTTGGCTCAGCACTAGAGTGCTGGCTTCACACTTTCAAAGGTCCTGAGTTGGATCCCCAACACCATGTGTGAAAGGAATGAATGAACCAATGCATGAGTGTATGATGAATGAATTAAAGGTATCAGGAGGAGGAGGAAGAGGAGGAGGAGGAGGAGAAATAGAAGAAGATGATGAGTAATTTGACAGAAGGGAAAAAGGGGAGGAGAGTGAGTTTAAAGTGTGGTTTCCAATTCCCAAACGTTCAATTACAGCAGACTGGATAGAGAGAGAAGATGGGAGGGCAGGAGAGGGGATATAGTAGAGGCCAGAAAAGGTAGCAGAATACAACAGTTACTAATATGGCATTTTGTAAAAACGTGGATGTGTAAACAATGTGATTGTGCAATCTGAATATGGGGTCAAAATGGGAGTTCATAACTCACTTGAGTCTAATGTAGGAAATATGGTATCTCAAGAGCTATGTAAGGTTTTAAGCAACCAATATAAAAAAGAGGTCTTCATTTTTCTTTGTAGTTGAGATCTCCTGTTTCCCTGACATGTTGAGTTGTGTTCTCTCCTTTAGTCCTCCCATGCTCTAGTTATTCTGATATGGAAAAACTAGCTGAAATGCCCAACCAGTCTCTAAATCAGTGACACTTTTTCATTAAGCCTAAAGTCACTTTACATTTGCTACAGTCATACTAAATACACTTCTTTGTTGGGAGTTTAAAAGATATTTCCATCAGCTAGATTACAAGTACCTAGAACTCCCATTCTTGTTTATGTAAGAGTGGCTTCATCAGATTAAATGCTGTTCTCTGGAATGACATAAAATAGGAATAATTTACTCGTAAGATTCCTACGTAAACTATCTTTATTTACAAAAGAGTATCTTAAGGATTATTGTTTCATTGAGCTTCAATTGGAGCCATAGTATAGTCAATTACTGAAGTAAAAGCAGTTACTCAAAAACTAAAAATGAGAGATAAGTCAAATTACATTTGAAGAGAGAGCAACAGCATGAGGTTTCTTGTTTGGTTCTGGATGTTGAGTAACAGGCTCATTTGCAGGTGGAAGGAACCCTTCAGGGAACTCACTTGTACTTTCAGAATGGGGGTGTAGAAGGCTGAATTCCAGCTCTTGGGGGAAGATTGTGAGGAAAACCCCCTCCCTGCATAGACACTTCGCATTGGAAATGGAGTGGGTGGCGGGTCAGGTGGAACATAATCTCCAGGTTCCCAGACAAGTTTCCTGGGAGAGGTGGAGGAAAAAAAAGGTCCTCTTCTCATGAACTGACTCCTTGGGTCAACTGGAAGCAAGGCACCTCTGACTGGAGGGAAAGGTGCCAACACAGAGCCAGAGCCAGTTGCTTGGTTTTCAGCATGGAGAGGTGAATCAGGCACATCAGAGTCCAAAGGAGGCATATTAGGAATTCTGTGTTCTGCTGGTCCCGATGCTCTACCACAATTTGAGTAAAACCTATCTTGCCTTTGTAGAGGAAGACGTGCATCAGAAGAATATGGTTGGCCTGGCGGAGGGATCATCAGCCTGCTGGCCTGTTCCCCTGGAGGAGAGAGGGGCCCAGTCTGAGAAGGTGCTCTCTGAAAATCAGTGAACTTATGACAGCTGGATTCTCTTCCTTTACTGCTAGTCGCATGGTGCAGAGGATTCTCCAGGGCCCCTTGACCCTCCTCCTCCTCCCACTGGAGTGAAAGGTGAGAGTGTGAGTGGACCACTCTTTTCCAAATGAGGAGGTCTCCTTTCAGATGAAGGGTGACCTATTGGTGAGGGCCCATTTGGAGAAGGCTTTCTGCCCATTGCTGAGTTGGAAACATCCAGTGCATCATAGGGATCTTTTTCTACAAGTTCAAATCTAAGCTCCTTCTCAGTTAATTTTTGTCTGTTGCGTGCATTTTGTTTCCTGAAATAACTGAGGTTTCTTTCAGCAATCCGAGCTGCCAACTCACTAGCATGTGCTTCTTTCTCAGAGGAAATAATCTTCCCCAGACAGGAATGAATGGTTCTCTGCAATTGTTCTTCAAGATATTGGGCTCTCTTTGTGTAGGTCTCCAGCACTTTTATTGTATGGCTCATCTTTTCTTCGACTTTGGAAAGTTTCTCCTCTTGCTCCACACGGTAGTTTTCCTCCACTCTTAATTTCCTGTGCAGTTTCATCATATTTTCTTGATAGCGTTCCATCATGACTTTAAAGTTCTTCTGTAGGGTCTCATTCTCACTTTGCAGCTGTGCATTTTCTGACTGCAAGGATGCCTGTTCAGTCTGCAGACTTTTAAGGTGTTCTGTAAGGTCTTCCGTGGTTTTCTCCACTTCAGATGAGAAAGTACATTTTTGAATTCTTCCTCCTTCCAAGATTTCTAAGGAGGCCTTTAGCTTATCACCATAAACCAGGTTCCTCAAAGCTCCTTTGGACTCATCCTCCAAGTGAGCACCAATTTCGGGTTCACTCGTCTTTCCCAGTTCTAGGTGACCACCATCCCTTTGGGCTCCCAGGCTTGGAGAAGACATATCCATCATCTTCAGCAAGCATTCACCCAGAGACTCCATGTGATTTTCTGTGTCCCTTAGAACTTGTTCTCCAGCTACTTTAGAGTCCTCTAATATGATTTTTGCTTTATATTGGACACCTCCTTGTTCCCTCTGTGCTTCAGCTTCTCCTTGTATTGTTGGTCTCTGCGTTTGCGGAAGTAGGGATCCTTCATTCAAAACCTCTTTGATTGCCAGCTTCAGTTCTTCCTCATTCACTTGAAAGAGTCTCCAGTTTGTTTTAGCTTCAGCTATTTGTGATCTGAGGGATTCAGATTCACCTTGGAGGGACTGTATCCTTCTTGATAGGTGCGCCATCGTTTCATCCTCTTGACCATGTTGAGCCTTCTGTGCTTTGAGCTCTTCTTCTAGAAAGAGCACTTCAACGCCATGGCTGGATTCGGACCTATGCAGCTTTTCGTCGGTTGCCTCCAGCTGTCGTGCTTCCCTTGAACCCTTGTCAAACCTGCAATCCTTTAAAGGTGATTCTAAGCCTTCATGTTCTTTTTCAACAAGGCTCACTTTTTCAAGAAGTCCACATTTTGCCTCAATAAGTCCAGCAAGATTTAGAGCCAGCCTTTTTTCTCTTCCCACGTAAAGCCTGCTACGAACCGACTGAAAACCTCTCAGAAAAGTGAGAGAACAGCGGAAAATCCAAGAGCTGTACACATCACCAACTCCCAAGGAAAGCCATAAGGAAGATGTCCTGGCTTCATGTCTTCGGACAATGCTGCCACAGCCCTGGGTGCTTCTTCCAGAACCACCCACTAGTATGGCTGAGAGGCAGCCCTTGGCTCCTCCATCACGCCAACACAGCTTTGGCTCTTGCCACCACAACCACAGCCTGCCCAGGCAGGCCAACACAGGCTGTGGACACTCAAGTGTTTGGTCAGGAACTCCAACCTGCACCAGGCAACGGAGCAGACCACTGTGATCCCCTTCAGGGGCTGGGCGTATGGTGGGTGGTGGGCGTATGGCGGTGGGAGCCATGATCAAAGGCTCCCAGGAGCCTTGTTGTGCTCAAATGCCCATCAGGGCAGTCTTGTCCGCTTCCCTACCCGGTGCATCCTCAAGTGCCACAGGTTTAGGTCCCTCCCACTCCAGCCAGAGAGAATTCCTCTCCATGCCACCCACCCCTTGATTTGGTTTAGGCCAGGCCAAGGCGGGGTTAGTAGGAAGATTCCATCCAGTCATAATAACATTCAGTTTGATGTCACTCAAATTCTAAAGCTGACTAAACTGTTCAAACAGCTTTTATGGCCGATATTGGTCTTTGTGTCCCTTGCCTTTTGTTTGAGTGACTCAGTCCTTTCCCTGCCCTTGTGCTCTCCCTATTTCCTACCTTCCTTCCTCCCTTCCTGGTTTTTCTCCTTTTCTTCTTCCTTCTTTTCTACCTCCCTCCATCCCTCCAACTTTGTCTTCCTCCCTTCCAACTTTCTCTCTCCCTTCCCTTCCTTCTCTTTTCTTGCAAGTGTTTGGGGTGAAAGTCCATGGCAGGCCAGCCCCAAGCTAGGCAAGGTCACTGCCACTGAGCTACAACATCCCCAGACCTGCTGCCACTTCCTATGCAAGTAATTTGAATTATCTCTAAAGAAAAACTCTCACATGAGTCTACTTTCAAAGTAATTTCAGAAGAGTTGCTAACATGGGCATAAATCAGTCATGACAAGTCATTTTTGAAAAGCACGGCACAGCTAATGTTCCTCAGAAGAAGGAGTTGAGAACTTTAGTTGGTTTTCAGGTCAGCATTTCTAGACTAGTACAAAGCCTCCTAATCCTGATCTCTCCTTAGTCCTATGATTTCTTTAAGTGTCCCCTTTGCTCCTGTTCATGGAGTCATGTGTACAGAAATTATACCTGGTTCTATTGAACTCTACTTAATTCTTTCTCACCTCTGTGCTCCTTTTGTCAAGTCACTCCTCAACACTTACTGTAACCCTTTCAATTTTTTGTCCATTTTCATTTAAAAAACTCTTTCAAAAATTGAACCATTTCGCATGCAGATACAGTCTTCTTGATCTGCTATTAATCCCCCACTACTGACATTGTAAGTTATTGAAATGTACACTTCCAGACCGTTTTCAGATTTTTGATTTCTGTATATCTATCTGTCTATCTATTTACAAACATAACATGGTATTCTGAGAGTATCGTTCTGCTTTTGGAGCTCTACATTGTGTTTTTCAGAAGCAGGCCTATTACACAGAGATGAATCCATGTTACCTAGATTGAGTTCAAACCGGAATGTGCACTCAGATTCCCATTATATTGTTCTACCTACTAATGGACAGTTCAGTTATATCCAGACCTCACCACCTCCCCCATTAAGTAAAACCCTTGTGAAGAGACATGTAGATGCCTTTATGAACATATTGATAATTTTTCATGGCAGTGTTTTCCAAAAACCAGTTAGTAAAATCAATTTATTCCTTTGCAGCCTGAAATTACCTTCATTCCAGTTTACTGGTATAAGAACCGCAGTATATCAGCAACAATTCTCCAATAGTAGTTCAGGCAGAAGTCATTCTAGATAACAATCAGTGCCGGATCCTCCATGTATTTTACACAGCCCATGACAGGGGACATCCGTCCACTCGTTTAGAACAACTGATGTTTTACGCTGGCCATTTAGGTTTATTTAAAGGATTGGTTAGAAAACAGGTGAGACAGACTGATTAGATTCAGTATGTATGTTGGCTTTGTTTTTCTAGGCCTGAATTTTTCACATTTCAATTAATTGTAGGTTAAGTAGCAGGCAGATTCTTCACTGGGCTTCAAATGTGATAAAGTTGCTTCTTATTTTTAAGAAGGCCGTTGCAATCCTGCATTTATTTTACACCTCAGTGCTTGTTTTACACACAAGCACACACGCCCACACACCACACACACCAACAAACACACAAACACATAATTAGAGCACATTTAACACTCAAATAAAGCTTTACCTACTAATTCATAACTAGGGTATTTTTTTAATAAGTATTGTGTCTTGGTCTCTACTGGGGAAACATTGTTCAATGTGAGTTCTCTGGTTTGTTGTAGGGCAGTGAATGTTCACTTTTTGGCAATGATATAGAAATGGGGAGTAAGAGTTTAAAAGTTTTTACAGTAGGTAGGCAGAGTCAGAGTATGGAATCTAACAATAAGAAATTGGGGAATTTCCTCTTTGTTTCTCCATTTCAATCTCCTAATAATTCATGTATATTTTCCAAAAGTCTCCCAGAAAACAAGGACTAGGTCAATCCACATATCAGTGAACCATAGCAGAATGCGATTCTGAATTTCATATAAACAGTCATAAAATCCAAAAGACAGGTGCTGGGGTTTTGGCTCAGCACTAGAGTGCTGGCTTCACACTTTCAAAGGTCCTGAGTTGGATCCCCAACACCATGTGTGAAAGGAATGAATGAACCAATGCATGAGTGTATGATGAATGAATTAAAGGTATCAGGAGGAGGAGGAAATGGAGGAGGAGGAGGAGAAATAGAAGAAGATGATGAGTAATTTGACAGAAGGGAAAAAGGGGAGGAGAGTGAGTTTAAAGTGTGGTTTCCAATTCTCAAACGTTCAATTACAGCAGACGGGATAGAGAGAGAAGATGGGAGGGCAGGAGAGGGGATATAGTAGAGGCCAGAAAAGGTAGTAGAATACAACAGTTACTAATATGGCATTTTGTAAAAACGTGGATGTGTAAACAATGTGATTGTGCAATCTGAATATGGGGTCAAATTGGGAGTTCATAACTCACTTGAGTCTAATGTAGGAAATATGGTATCTCAAGAGCTATGTAAGGTTTTAAGCAACCAATATAAAAAAGAGGTCTTCATTTTTCTTTGTAGTTGAGATCTCCTGTTTCCCTGACATGTTTAGTTGTGTTCTCTCCTTTAGTCCTCCTATGCTCTAGTTATTCTGATATGGAAAAACTAGCTGAAATGCCCAACCAGTCTCTAAATCAGTGACACTTTTTCATTAAGCCTAAAGTCACTTTACATTTGCTACAGTCATACTAAATACACTTCTTTGTTGGGAGTTTAAAAGATATTTCCATCAGCTAGATTACAAGTACCTAGAACTCCCATTCTTGTTTATGTAAGAGTGGCTTCATCAGATTAAATGCTGTTCTCTGGAATGACATAAAATAGGAATAATTTACTCGTAAGATTCCTACATAAACCATCTTTATTTACAAAATAGTATCTTAAGGATTATTGTTTCATTGAGCTTCAATTGGAGCCAAAGTATAGTCAATTACTGAAGTAAAAGCAGTTACTTAAAAACTAAAAATGAGAGATACGTCAAATTACATTTGAAGAGAGAGCAACAGCATGAGGTTTCTTGTTTGGTTCTGGATGTTGAGTAACAGGCTCATTTGCAGGTGGAAGGAACCCTTCAGGGAACTCACTTGTACTTTCAGAATGGGGGTGTAGAGGGCTGAATTCCAGCTCTTGGGGGAAGATTGTGAGGAAAACCCCCTCCCTGCATAGACACTTCGCATTGGAAATGGAGTGGGTGGCGGGTCAGGTGGAACATAATCTCCAGGTTCCCAGACAAGTTTCCTGGGAGAGGTGGAGGAAAAAAAAGGTCCTCTTCTCATGAACTGACTCCTTGGGTCAACTGGAAGCAAGGCACCTCTGACTGGAGGGAAAGGTGCCAACACAGAGCCAGAGCCAGTTGCTTGGTTTTCAGCATGGAGAGGTGAATCAGGCACATCAGAGTCCAAAGGAGGCATATTAGGAATTCTGTGTTCTGCTGGTCCCGATGCTCTACCACAATTTGAGTAAAACCTATCTTGCCTTTGTAGAGGAAGACGTGCATCAGAAGAATATGGTTGGCCTGGCGGAGGGATCATCAGCCTGCTGGCCTGTTCCCCTGGAGGAGAGAGGGGCCCAGTCTGAGAAGGTGCTCTCTGAAAATCAGTGAACTTATGACAGCTGGATTCTCTTCCTTTACTGCTAGTCGCATGGTGCAGAGGATTCTCCAGGGCCCCTTGACCCTCCTCCTCCTCCCACTGGAGTGAAAGGTGAGAGTGTGAGTGGACCACTCTTTTCCAAATGAGGAGGTCTCCTTTCAGATGAAGGGTGACCTATTGGTGAGGGCCCATTTGGAGAAGGCTTTCTGCCCATTGCTGAGTTGGAAACATCCAGTGCATCATAGGGATCTTTTTCTACAAGTTCAAATCTAAGCTCCTTCTCAGTTAATTTTTGTCTGTTGCGTGCATTTTGTTTCCTAAAATAACTGAGGTTTCTTTCAGCAATCCGAGCTGCCAACTCACTAGAATGTGCTTCTTTCTCAGAGGAAATAATCTTCCCCAGACAGGAATGAATGGTACTCTGCAATTGTTCTTCAAGATATTGGGCTCTCTTTCTGTAGGTCTCCAGCTCTTTTATTGTATGGCTCATCTTTTCTTCGACTTTGGAAAGTTTCTCCTCTTGCTCCACATAGTAGTTTTCCTCCACTCTTAATTTCCTGTGCAGTTTCATCATATTTTCTTGATAGCGTTCCATCATGACTTTAAAGTTCTTCTGTAGGGTCTCATTCTCACTTTGCAGCTGTGCATTTTCTGACTGCAAGGATGCCTGTTCAGTCTGCAGACTTTTAAGGTGTTCTGTAAGGTCTTCCGTGGTTTTCTCCACTTCAGATGAGAAAGTACATTTTTGAATTCTTCCTCCTTCCAAGATTTCTAAGGAGGCCTTTAGCTTATCACCATAAACCAGGTTCCTCAAAGCTCCTTTGGACTCATCCTCCAAGTGAGCACCAATTTCGGGTTCACTCGTCTTTCCCAGTTCCAGGTGACCACCATCCCTTTGGGCTCCCAGGCTTGGAGAAGACCTATCCATCATCTTCAGCAAGCATTCACCCAGAGACTCCATGTGATTTTCTGTGTCCCTTAGAACTTGTTCTCCAGCTACTTTAGAGTCCTCTAATATGATTTTTGCTTTATATTGGACACCTCCTTGTTCCCTCTGTGCTTCAGCTTCTCCTTGTATTGTTGGTCTCTGCGTTTGCGGAAGTAGGGATCCTTCATTCAAAACCTCTTTGATTGCCAGCTTCAGTTCTTCCTCATTCACTTGAAAGAGTCTCCAGTTTGTTTTAGCTTCAGCTATTTGTGATCTGAGGGATTCAGATTCACCTTGGAGGGACTGTATCCTACTTGATAGGTGCACCATCGTTTCATCCTCTTGACCATGTTGAGCCTTCTGTGCTTTGAGCTCTTCTTCTAGAAAGAGCACTTCAACGCCATGGCTGGATTCGGACCTATGCAGCTTTTCGTCGGTTGCCTCCAGCTGTCCTGCTTCCCTTGAACCCTTCTCAAACCTGCAATCCTTTAAAGATGATTCTAAGCCTTCATGTTCTTTTTCAACAAGGCTCACTTTTTCAAGAAGTCCACATTTTGCCTCAATAAGTCCAGCAAGATTTAGAGCCAGCCTTTTTTCTCTTCCCACGTAAAGCCTGCTACGAACCGACTGAAAACCTCTCCAGAAAAGTGAGAGAACAGCGGAAAATCCAAGAGCTGTACACATCACCAACTCCCAAGGAAAGCCATAAGGAAGATGGCCTGGCTTCATGTCTTCGGACAATGCTGACACAACCCTGGGTGCTTCTTCCAGAACCACCCACTAGTATGGCTGAGAGGCAGCCCTTGGCTCCTCCATCACGCCAACACAGCTTTGGCTCTTGCCACCACAACCACAGCCTGCCCAGGCAGGCCAACACAGGCTGTGGACACTCAGGTGTTTGGTCAGGAACTCCAACCTGCGCCAGGCAACGGAGCAGACCACTGTGATCCCCTTCAGGGGCTGGGCGTATGGTGGGTGGTGGGCGTATGGCGGTGGGAGCCATGATCAAAGGCTCCCAGGAGCCTTGTTGTGCTCAACTGCCCATCAGGGAAGTGTGGTCCGCTTCCCTACCCGGTGCATCCTCAAGTGCCACAGGTTTAGGTCCCTCCCACTCCAGCCAGAGAGAATTCCTCTCCATGCCACCCACCCCTTGATTTGGTTTAGGCCAGGCCAAGGCGGGGTTAGTAGGAAGATTCCATCCAGTCATAATAACATTCAGTTTGATGTCACTCAAATTCTAAAGCTGACTAAACTGTTCAAACAGCTTTTATGGCCGATATTGGTCTTTGTGTCCCTTGCCTTTTGTTTGAGTGATTCAGTCCTTTCCCTGCCCTTGTGCTCTCCCTATTTCCTACCTTCCTTCCTCCCTTCCTGGTTTTTCTCCTTTTCTTCTTCCTTCTTTTCTACCTCCCTCCATCCCTCCAACTTTGCCTTCCTCCCTTCCAACTTTCTCTCTCCCTTCCCTTCCTTCTCTTTTCTTGCAAGTGTTTGGGGTGAAAGTCCATGGCAGGCCAGCCCCAAGCTAGGCAAGGTCACTGCCACTGAGCTACAACATCCCCAGACCTGCTGCCACTTCCTATGCAAGTAATTTGAATTATCTCTAAAGAGAAACTCTCACATGAGTCTACTTTCAAAGTAATTTCAGAAGAGTTGCTAACATGGGCATAAATCAGTCATGACAAGTCATTTTTGAAAAGCACGGCACAGCTAATGTTCCTCAGAAGAAGGAGTTGAGAACTTTAGTTGGTTTTCAGGTCAGCATTTCTAGACTAGTACAAAGCCTCCTAATCCTGATCTCTCCTTAGTCCTATGATTTCTTTAAGTGTCCCCTTTGCTCCTGTTCATGGAGTCATGTGTACAGAAATTATACCTGGTTCTATTGAACTCTACTTAATTCTTTCTCACCTCTGTGCTCCTTTTGTCAAGTCACTCCTCAACACTTACTGTAACCCTTTCAATTTTTTGTCCATTTTCATTTAAAAAACTCTTTCAAAAATTGAACCATTTCGCATGCAGATACAGTCTTCTTGATCTGCTATTAATCCCCCACTACTGACATTGTAAGTTATTGAAATGTACACTTCCAGACCGTTTTCAGATTTTTGATTTCTGTATATCTATCTGTCTATCTATTTACAAACATAACATGGTATTCTGAGAGTATCGTTCTGCTTTTGGAGCTGTACATTGTGTTTTTCAGAAGCAGGCCTATTACACAGAGATGAATCCATGTTACCTAGATTGAGTTCAAACCGGAATGTGCACTCAGATTCCCATTTTATTGTTCTACCTACTAATGGACAGTTCAGTTATATCCAGACCTCACCACCTCCCCCATTAAGTAAAACCCTTGTGAAGAGACATGTAGATGCCTTTATGAACATATTGATAATTTTTCATGGCAGTGTTTTCCAAAAACCAGTTAGTAAAATCAATTTATTCCTTTGCAGCCTGAAATTACCTTCATTCCAGTTTACTGGTATAAGAACCGCAGTATATCAGCAACAATTCTCCAATAGTAGTTCAGGCAGAAGTCATTCTAGATAACAATCAGTGCCGGATCCTCCATGTATTTTACACAGCCCATGACAGGGGACATCCGTCCACTCGTTTAGAACAACTGATGTTTTACGCT
The DNA here is from genome assembly GCF_048772815.1 of Callospermophilus lateralis. Lineage (NCBI taxonomy): Eukaryota > Metazoa > Chordata > Mammalia > Rodentia > Sciuridae > Callospermophilus > Callospermophilus lateralis. Next base: position 146,079 of record NW_027514592.1, read on the forward strand.
GGCCATTTAGGTTTATTTAAAGGATTGGTTAGAAAACAGGTGAGACAGACTGATTAGATTCAGTATGTATGTTGGCTTTGTTTTTCTAGGCCTGAATTTTTCACATTTCAATTAATTGTAGGTTAAGTAGCAGGCAGATTCTTCACTGGGCTTCAAATGTGATAAAGTTGCTTCTTATTTTTAAGAAGGCCGTTGCAATCCTGCATTTATTTTACACCTCAGTGCTTGTTTTACACACAAGCACACACGCCCACACACCACACACACCAACAAACACACAAACACATAATTAGAGCACATTTAACACTCAAATAAAGCTTTACCTACTAATTCATAACTAGGGTATTTTTTTAATAAGTATTGTGTCTTGGTCTCTACTGGGGAAACATTGTTCAATGTGAGTTCTCTGGTTTGTTGCAGGGCAGTGAATGTTCACTTGTTGGCAATGATATAGAAATGGGGAGTAAGAGTTTAAGAGTTTTTACAGTAGGTAGGCAGAGTCAGAGTATGGAATCTAACAATAAGAAATTGGGGAATTTCCTCTTTGTTTCTTCATTTCAATCTCCTAATAATTCATGTATATTTTCCAAAAGTCTCCCAGAAAACAAGGACTAGGTCATTCCACATATCAGTGAACCATAGCAGAATGTGATTCTGAATTTCATATAAACAGTCATAAAATCCAAAAGACAGGTGCTGGGGTTTTGGCTCAGCACTAGAGTGCTGGCTTCACACTTTCAAAGGTCCTGAGTTGGATCCCCAACACCATGTGTGAAAGGAATGAATGAACCAATGCATGAGTGTATGATGAATGAATTAAAGGTATCAGGAGGAGGAGGAAGAGGAGGATGAGGAGGAGGAGGAGAAATAGAAGAAGATGATGAGTAATTTGACAGAAGGGAAAAAGGGGAGGAGAGTGAGTTTAAAGTGTGGTTTCCAATTCCCAAACGTTGAATTACAGCAGACGGGATAGAGAGAGAAGATGGGAGGGCAGGAGAGGGGGTATAGTAGAGGCCAGAAAAGGTAGCAGAATACAACTGTTACTAATATGGCATTTTGTAAAAACGTGGATGTGTAAACAATGAAAATGTTTTTCTAGGCCTGAATTTTTCACATTTCAATTAATTGTAGGTTAAGCATCAGGCAGATTCCTCACTGGGCTTCAAATGTGATAAAGTTGCTTCTTATTTTTAAGAAGGCCGTTGCAATCCTGCATTTATTTTACACCTCAGTGCTTGTTTTACACACAAGCACACACGCCCACACACCACACACACCAACAAACACACAAACACATAATTAGAGCACATTTAACACTCAAATAAAGCTTTACCTACTAATTCATAACTAGGGTATTTTTTTAATAAGTATTGTGTCTTGGTCTCTACTGGGGAAACATTGTTCAATGTGAGTTCTCTGGTTTGTTGTAGGGCAGTGAATGTTCACTTGTTGGCAATGATATAGAAATGGGGAGTAAGAGTTTAAAAGTTTTTACAGTAGGTAGGCAGAGTCAGAGTATGGAATCTAACAATAAGAAATTGGGGAATTTCCTCTTTGTTTCTCCATTTCAATCTCCTAATAATTCATGTATATTTTCCAAAAGTCTCCCAGAAAACAAGGACTAGGTCAATCCACATATCAGTGAACCATAGCAGAATGCGATTCTGAATTTCATATAAACAGTCATAAAATCCAAAAGACAGGTGCTGGGGTTTTGGCTCAGCACTAGAGTGCTGGCTTCACACTTTCAAAGGTCCTGAGTTGGATCCCCAACACCATGTGTGAAAGGAATGAATGAACCAATGCATGAATGTATGATGAATGAATTAAAGGTATCAGGAGGAGGAGGAAGAGGAGGAGGAGGAGGAGAAATAGAAGAAGATGATGAGTAATTTGACAGAAGGGAAAAAGGGGAGGAGAGTGAGTTTAAAGTGTGGTTTCCAATTCTCAAACGTTCAATTACAGCAGACGGGATAGAGAGAGAAGATGGGAGGGCAGGAGAGGGGATATAGTAGAGGCCAGAAAAGGTAGTAGAATACAACAGTTACTAATATGGCATTTTGTAAAAACGTGGATGTGTAAACAATGTGATTGTGCAATCTGAATATGGGGTCAAAATGGGAGTTCATAACTCACTTGAGTCTAATGTAGGAAATATGGTATCTCAAGAGCTATGTAAGGTTTTAAGCAACCAATATAAAAAAGAGGTCTTCATTTTTCTTTGTAGTTGAGATCTCCTGTTTCCGTGACATGTTTAGTTGTGTTCTCTCCTTTAGTCCTCCTATGCTCTAGTTATTCTGATATGGAAAAACTAGCTGAAATGCCCAACCAGTCTCTAAATCAGTGACACTTTTTCATTAAGCCTAAAGTCACTTTACATTTGCTGCAGTCATACTAAATACACTTCTTTGTTGGGAGTTTAAAAGATATTTCCATCAGCTAGATTACAAGTACCTAGAACTCCCATTCTTGTTTATGTAAGAGTGGCTTCATCAGATTCAATGCTGTTCTCTGGAATGACATAAAATAGGAATAATTTACTCGTAAGATTCCTACGTAAACTATCTTTATTTACAAAAGAGTATCTTAAGGATTATTGTTTCATTGAGCTTCAATTGGAGCCAAAGTATAGTCAATTACTGAAGTAAAAGCAGTTACTCAAAAACTAAAAATGAGAGATAAGTCAAATTACATTTGAAGAGAGAGCAACAGCATGAGGTTTCTTGTTTGGTTCTGGATGTTGAGTAACAGGCTCATTTGCAGGTGGAAGGAACCCTTCAGGGAACTCACTTGTACTTTCAGAATGGGGGTGTAGAGGGCTGAATTCCAGCTCTTGGGGGAAGATTGTGAGGAAAACCCCCTCCCTGCATAGACACTTCGCATTGGAAATGGAGTGGGTGGCGGGTCAGGTGGAACATAATCTCCAGGTTCCCAGACAAGTTTCCTGGGAGAGGTGGAGGAAAAAAAAGGTCCTCTTCTCATGAACTGACTCCTTGGGTCAACTGGAAGCAAGGCACCTCTGACTGGAGGGAAAGGTGCCAACACAGAGCCAGAGCCAGTTGCTTGGTTTTCAGCATGGAGAGGTGAATCAGGCACATCAGAGTCCAAAGGAGGCATATTAGGAATTCTGTGTTCTGCTGGTCCCGATGCTCTACCACAATTTGAGTAAAACCTATCTTGCCTTTGTAGAGGAAGACGTGCATCAGAAGAATATGGTTGGCCTGGCGGAGGGATCATCAGCCTGCTGGCCTGTTCCCCTGGAGGAGAGAGGGGCCCAGTCTGAGAAGGTGCTCTCTGAAAATCAGTGAACTTATGACAGCTGGATTCTCTTCCTTTACTGCTAGTCGCATGGTGCAGAGGATTCTCCAGGGCCCCTTGACCCTCCTCCTCCTCCCACTGGAGTGAAAGGTGAGAGTGTGAGTGGACCACTCTTTTCCAAATGAGGAGGTCTCCTTTCAGATGAAGGGTGACCTATTGGTGAGGGCCCATTTGGAGAAGGCTTTCTGCCCATTGCTGAGTTGGAAACATCCAGTGCATCATAGGGATCTTTTTCTACAAGTTCAAATCTAAGCTCCTTCTCAGTTAATTTTTGTCTGTTGCGTGCATTTTGTTTCCTGAAATAACTGAGGTTTCTTTCAGCAATCCGAGCTGCCAACTCACTAGCATGTGCTTCTTTCTCAGAGGAAATAATCTTCCCCAGACAGGAATGAATGGTACTCTGCAATTGTTCTTCAAGATATTGGGCTCTCTTTCTGTAGGTCTCCAGCACTTTTATTGTATGGCTCATCTTTTCTTCGACTTTGGAAAGTTTCTCCTCTTGCTCCACATAGTAGTTTTCCTCCACTCTTAATTTCCTGTGCAGTTTCATCATATTTTCTTGATAGCGTTCCATCATGACTTTAAAGTTCTTCTGTAGGGTCTCATTCTCACTTTGCAGCTGTGCATTTTCTGACTGCAAGGATGCCTGTTCAGTCTGCAGACTTTTAAGGTGTTCTGTAAGGTCTTCCGTGGTTTTCTCCACTTCAGATGAGAAAGTACATTTTTGAATTCTTCCTCCTTCCAAGATTTCTAAGGAGGCCTTTAGCTTATCACCATAAACCAGGTTCCTCAAAGCTCCTTTGGACTCATCCTCCAAGTGAGCACCAATTTCGGGTTCACTCGTCTTTCCCAGTTCCAGGTGACCACCATCCCTTTGGGCTCCCAGGCTTGGAGAAGACCTATCCATCATCTTCAGCAAGCATTCACCCAGAGACTCCATGTGATTTTCTGTGTCCCTTAGAACTTGTTCTCCAGCTACTTTAGAGTCCTCTAATATGATTTTTGCTTTATATTGGACACCTCCTTGTTCCCTCTGTGCTTCAGCTTCTCCTTGTATTGTTGGTCTCTGCGTTTGCGGACATAGGGATCCTTCATTCAAAACCTCTTTGATTGCCAGCTTCAGTTCTTCCTCATTCACTTGAAAGAGTCTCCAGTTTGTTTTAGCTTCAGCTATTTGTGATCTGAGGGATTCAGATTCACCTTGGAGGGACTGTATCCTTCTTGATAGGTGCGCCATCGTTTCATCCTCTTGACCATGTTGAGCCTTCTGTGCTTTGAGCTCTTCTTCTAGAAAGAGCACTTCAACGCCATGGCTGGATTCGGACCTATGCAGCTTTTCGTCGGTTGCCTCCAGCTGTCGTGCTTCCCTTGAACCCTTCTCAAACCTGCAATCCATTAAAGGTGATTCTAAGCCTTCATGTTCTTTTTCAACAAGGCTCACTTTTTCAAGAAGTCCACATTTTGCCTCAATAAGTCCAGCAAGATTTAGAGCCAGCCTTTTTTCTCTTCCCACGTAAAGCCTGCTACGAACCGACTGAAAACCTCTCCAGAAAAGTGAGAGAACAGCGGAAAATCCAAGAGCTGTACACATCACCAACTCCCAAGGAAAGCCATAAGGAAGATGGCCTGGCTTCATGTCTTCGGACAATGCTGCCACAACCCTGGGTGCTTCTTCCAGAACCACCCACTAGTATGGCTGAGAGGCAGCCCTTGGCTCCTCCATCACGCCAACACAGCTTTGGCTCTTGCCACCACAACCACAGCCTGCCCAGGCAGGCCAACACAGGCTGTGGACACTCAGGTGTTTGGTCAGGAACTCCAACCTGCACCAGGCAACGGAGCAGACCACTGTGATCCCCTTCAGGGGCTGGGCGTATGGTGGGTGGTGGGCGTATGGCGGTGGGAGCCATGATCAAAGGCTCCCAGGAGCCTTGTTGTGCTCAAATGCCCATCAGGGCAGTCTTGTCCGCTTCCCTACCCGGTGCATCCTCAAGTGCCACAGGTTTAGGTCCCTCCCACTCCAGCCAGAGAGAATTCCTCTCCATGCCACCCACCCCTTGATTTAGGCCAGGCCAAGGCGGGGTTAGTAGGAAGATTCCATCCAGTCATAATAACATTCAGTTTGATGTCACTCAAATTCTAAAGCTGACTAAACTGTTCAAACAGCTTTTATGGCCTATATTGGTCTTTGTGTCCCTTGCCTTTTGTTTGAGTGACTCAGTCCTTTCCCTGCCCTTGTGATCTCCCTATTTCCTACCTTCCTTCCTCCCTTCCTGGTTTTTCTCCTTTTCTTCTTCCTTCTTTTCTACCTCCCTCCATCCCTCCAACTTTGCCTTCCTCCCTTCCAACTTTCTCTCTCCCTTCCCTTCCTTCTCTTTTCTTGCAAGTGTTTGGGGTGAAAGTCCATGGCAGGCCAGCCCCATGCTAGGCAAGGTCACTGCCACTGAGCTACAACATCCCCAGACCTGCTGCCACTTCCTATGCAAGTAATTTGAATTATCTCTAAAGAGAAACTCTCACATGAGTCTACTTTCAAAGTAATTTCAGAAGAGTTGCTAACATGGGCATAAATCAGTCATGACAAGTCATTTTTGAAAAGCACGGCACAGCTAATGTTCCTCAGAAGAAGGAGTTGAGAACTTTAGTTGGTTTTCAGGTCAGCATTTCTAGACTAGTACAAAGCCTCCTAATCCTGATCTCTCCTTAGTCCTATGATTTCTTTAAGTGTCCCCTTTGCTCCTGTTCATGGAGTCATGTGTACAGAAATTATACCTGGTTCTATTGAACTCTACTTAATTCTTTCTCACCTCTGTGCTCCTTTTGTCAAGTCACTCCTCAACACTTACTGTAACCCTTTCAATTTTTTGTCCATTTTCATTTAAAAAACTCTTTCAAAAATTGAACCATTTCGCATGCAGATACAGTCTTCTTGATCTGCTATTAATCCCCCACTACTGACATTGTAAGTTATTGAAATGTACACTTCCAGACCGTTTTCAGATTTTTGATTTCTGTATATCTATCTGTCTATCTATTTACAAACATAACATGGTATTCTGAGAGTATCGTTCTGCTTTTGGAGCTCTACATTGTGTTTTTCAGAAGCAGGCCTATTACACAGAGATGAATCCATGTTACCTAGATTGAGTTCAAACCGGAATGTGCACTCAGATTCCCATTATATTGTTCTACCTACTAATGGACAGTTCAGTTATATCCAGACCTCACCACCTCCCCCATTAAGTAAAACCCTTGTGAAGAGACATGTAGATGCCTTTATGAACATATTGATAATTTTTCATGGCAGTGTTTTCCAAAAACCAGTTAGTAAAATCAATTTATTCCTTTGCAGCCTGAAATTACCTTCATTCCAGTTTACTGGTATAAGAACCGCAGTATATCAGCAACAATTCTCCAATAGTAGTTCAGGCAGAAGTCATTCTAGATAACAATCAGTGCCGGATCCTCCATGTATTTTACACAGCCCATGACAGGGGACATCCGTCCACTCGTTTAGAACAACTGATGTTTTACGCTGGCCATTTAGGTTTATTTAATGGATTGGTTAGAAAACAGGTGAGACAGACTGATTAGATTCAGTATGTATGTTGGCTTTGTTTTTCTAGGCCTGAATTTTTCACATTTCAATTAATTGTAGGTTAAGTAGCAGGCAGATTCTTCACTGGGCTTCAAATGTGATAAAGTTGCTTCTTATTTTTAAGAAGGCCGTTGCAATCCTGCATTTATTTTACACCTCAGTGCTTGTTTTACACACAAGCACACACACCCACACACCACACACATCAACACACACACAAACACATAATTAGAGCACATTTAACACTCAAATAAAGCTTTACCTACTAATTCATAACTAGGGTATTTTTTTAATAAGTATTGTGTCTTGGTCTCTACTGGGGAAACATTGTTCAATGTGAGTTCTCTGGTTTGTTGCAGGGCAGTGAATGTTCACTTGTTGGCAATGATATAGAAATGGGGAGTAAGAGTTTAAAAGTTTTTACAGTAGGTAGGCAGAGTCAGAGTATGGAATCTAAGAATAAGAAATTGGGGAATTTCCTCTTTGTTTCTTCATTTCAATCTCCTAATAATTCATGTATATTTTCCAAAAGTCTCCCAGAAAACAAGGACTAGGTCAATCCACATATCAGTGAACCATAGCAGAATGCGATTCTGAATTTCATATAAACAGTCATAAAATCCAAAAGACAGGTGCTGGGGATTTGGCTCAGCACTAGAGTGCTGGCTTCACACTTTCAAAGGTCCTGAGTTGGATCCCCAACACCATGTGTGAAAGGAATGAATGAACCAATGCATGAGTGTATGATGAATGAATTAAAGGTATCAGGAGGAGGAGGAAGATGAGGAGGAAAAGGAGAAATAGAAGAAGATGGTGAGTAATTTGACAGAAGGGAAAAAGGGGAGGAGAGTGAGTTTAAAGTGTGGTTTCCAATTCCCAAACGTTGAATTACAGCAGACGGGATAGAGAGAGAAGATGGGAGGGCAGGAGAGGGGGTATAGTAGAGGCCAGAAAAGGTAGCAGAATACAACAGTTACTAATATGGCATTTTCTAAAAACGTGGATGTGTAAACAATGAAAATGTTTTTCTAGGCCTGAATTTTTCACATTTCAATTAATTGTAGGTTAAGCAGCAGGCAGATTCTTCACTGGGCTTCAAATGTGATAAAGTTGCTTCTTATTTTTAAGAAGGCCGTTGCAATCCTGCATTTATTTTACACCTCAGTGCTTGTTTTACACACAAGCACACACGCCCACACACCACACACACCAACAAACACACAAACACATAATTAGAGCACATTTAACACTCAAATAAAGCTTTACCTACTAATTCATAACTAGGGTATTTTTTTAATAAGTATTGTGTCTTGGTCTCTACTGGGGAAACATTGTTCAATGTGAGTTCTCTGGTTTGTTGTAGGGCAGTGAATGTTCACTTGTTGGCAATGATATAGAAATGGGGAGTAAGAGTTTAAAAGTTTTTACAGTAGATAGGCAGAGTCAGAGTATGGAATCTAAGAATAAGAAATTGGGGAATTTCCTCTATGTTTCTTCATTTCAATCTCCTAATAATTCATGTATATTTTCAAAAAGTCTTCCAGAAAACAAGGACTAGGTAAATCCACATATCAGTGAACCATAGCATAATGCGATTCTGAATTTCATATAAACAGTCATAAAATCAAAAAGACAGGTGCTGGGGTTTTGGCTCAGCACTAGAGTGCTGGCTTCACACTTTCAAAGGTCCTGAGTTGGATCCCCAACACCATGTGTGAAAGGAATGAATGAACCAATGCATGAGTGTATGATGAATGAATTAAAGGTATCAGGAGGAGGAGGAAGAGGAGGAGGAGGAGGAGAAATAGAAGAAGATGATGAGTAATTTGACAGAAGGGAAAAAGTGGAGGAGAGTGAGTTTAAAGTGTGGTTTCCAATTCTCAAACGTTCAATTACAGCAGACGGGATAGAGAGAGAAGATGGGAGGGCAGGAGAGGGGATATAGTAGAGGCCAGAAAAGGTAGCAGAATACAACAGTTACTAATATGGCATTTTGTAATAACGTGGATGTGTTAACAATGTGATTGTGCAATCTGAATATGGGGTCAAAATGGGAGTTCATAACTCACTTGAGTCTAATGTAGGAAATATGGTATCTCAAGAGCTATGTAAGGTTTTAAGCAACCAATATAAAAAAGAGGTCTTCATTTTTCTTTGTAGTTGAGATCTCCTGTTTCCGTGACATGTTTACTTGTGTTCTCTCCTTTAGTCCTCCCATGCTCTAGTTATTCTGATATGGAAAAACTAGCTGAAATGCCCAACCAGTCTCTAAATCAGTGACACTTTTTCATTAAGCCTAAAGTCACTTTACATTTGCTACAGTCATACTAAATACACTTCTTTGTTGGGAGTTTAAAAGATATTTCCATCAGCTAGATTACAAGTACCTAGAACTCCCATTCTTGTTTATGTAAGAGTGGCTTCATCAGATTAAATGCTGTTCTCTGGAATGACATAAAATAGGAATAATTTACTCGTAAGATTCCTACGTAAACCATCTTTATTTACAAAATAGTATCTTAAGGATTATTGTTTCATTGAGCTTCAATTGGAGCCAAAGTATAGTCAATTACTGAAGTAAAAGCAGTTACTTAAAAACTAAAAATGAGAGATAAGTCAAATTACATTTGAAGAGAGAGCAACAGCATGAGGTTTCTTGTTTGGTTCTGGATGTTGAGTAACAGGCTCATTTGCAGGTGGAAGGAACCCTTCAGGGAACTCACTTGTACTTTCAGAATGGGGGTGTAGATGGCTGAATTCCAGCTCTTGGGGGAAGATTGTGAGGAAAACCCCCTCCCTGCATAGACACTTCGCATTGGAAATGGAGTGGGTGGCGGGTCAGGTGGAACATAATCTCCAGGTTCCCAGACAAGTTTCCTGGGAGAGGTGGAGGAAAAAAAAGGTCCTCTTCTCATGAACTGACTCCTTGGGTCAACTGGAAGCAAGGCACCTCTGACTGGAGGGAAAGGTGCCAACACAGAGCCAGAGCCAGTTGCTTGGTTTTCAGCATGGAGAGGTGAATCAGGCACATCAGAGTCCAAAGGAGGCATATTAGGAATTCTGTGTTCTGCTGGTCCCGATGCTCTACCACAATTTGAGTAAAACCTATCTTGCCTTTGTAGAGGAAGACGTGCATCAGAAGAATATGGTTGGCCTGGCGGAGGGATCATCAGCCTGCTGGCCTGTTCCCCTGGAGGAGAGAGGGGAGCCCAGTCTGAGAAGGTGCTCTCTGAAAATCAGTGAACTTATGACAGCTGGATTCTCTTCCTTTACTGCTAGTCGCATGGTGCAGAGGATTCTCCAGGGCCCCTTGACCCTCCTCCTCCTCCCACTGGAGTGAAAGGTGAGAGTGTGAGTGGACCACTCTTTTCCAAATGAGGAGGTCTCCTTTCAGATGAAGGGTGACCTATTGGTGAGGGCCCATTTGGAGAAGGCTTTCTGCCCATTGCTGAGTTGGAAACATCCAGTGCATCATAGGGATCTTTTTCTACAAGTTCAAATCTAAGCTCCTTCTCAGTTAATTTTTGTCTGTTGCGTGCATTTTGTTTCCTGAAATAACTGAGGTTTCTTTCAGCAATCCGAGCTGCCAACTCACTAGCATGTGCTTCTTTCTCAGAGGAAATAATCTTCCCCAGACAGGAATGAATGGTACTCTGCAATTGTTCTTCAAGATATTGGGCTCTCTTTCTGTAGGTCTCCAGCTCTTTTATTGTATGGCTCATCTTTTCTTCGACTTTGGAAAGTGTCTCCTCTTGCTCCACATAGTAGTTTTCCTCCACTCTTAATATCCTGTGCAGTTTCATCATATTTTCTTGATAGCGTTCCATCATGACTTTAAAGTTCTTCTGTAGGGTCTCATTCTCACTTTGCAGCTGTGCATTTTCTGACTGCAAGGATGCCTGTTCAGTCTGCAGACTTTTAAGGTGTTCTGTAAGGTCTTCCGTGGTTTTCTCCACTTCAGATGAGAAAGTACATTTTTGAATTCTTCCTCCTTCCAAGATTTCTAAGGAGGCCTTTAGCTTATCACCATAAACCAGGTTCCTCAAAGCTCCTTTGGACTCATCCTCCAAGTGAGCACCAATTTCGGGTTCACTCGTCTTTCCCAGTTCCAGGTGACCACCATCCCTTTGGGCTCCCAGGCTTGGAGAAGACCTATCCATCATCTTCAGCAAGCATTCACCCAGAGACTCCATGTGATTTTCTGTGTCCCTTAGAACTTGTTCTCCAGCTACTTTAGAGTCCTCTAATATGATTTTTGCTTTATATTGGACACCTCCTTGTTCCCTCTGTGCTTCAGCTTCTCCTTGTATTGTTGGTCTCTGCGTTTGCGGAAATAGGGATCCTTCATTCAAAACCTCTTTGATTTGATAGCTTCAGTTCTTCCTCATTCACTTGAAAGAGTCTCCAGTTTGTTTTAGCTTCAGCTATTTGTGATCTGAGGGATTCAGATTCACCTTGGAGGGACTGTATCCTTCTTGATAGGTGCGCCATCGTTTCATCCTCTTGACCATGTTGAGCCTTCTGTGCTTTGAGCTCTTCTTCTAGAAAGAGCACTTCAACGCCATGGCTGGATTCGGACCTATGCAGCTTTTCGTCGGTTGCCTCCAGCTGTCGTGCTTCCCTTGAACCCTTCTCAAACCTGCAATCCTTTAAAGGTGATTCTAAGCCTTCATGTTCTTTTTCAACAAGGCTCACTTTTTCAAGAAGTCCACATTTTGCCTCAATAAGTCCAGCAAGATTTAGAGCCAGCCTTTTTTCTCTTCCCACGTAAAGCCTGCTACGAACCGACTGAAAACCTCTCCAGAAAAGTGAGAGAACAGCGGAAAATCCAAGAGCTGTACACATCACCAACTCCCAAGGAAAGCCATAAGGAAGATGGCCTGGCTTCATGTCTTCGGACAATGCTGCCACAACCCTGGGTGCTTCTTCCAGAACCACCCACTAGTATGGCTGAGAGGCAGCCCTTGGCTCCTCCATCACGCCAACACAGCTTTGGCTCTTGCCACCACAACCACAGCCTGCCCAGGCAGGCCAACACAGGCTGTGGACACTCAGGTGTTTGGTCAGGAACTCCAACCTGCACCAGGCAACGGAGCAGACCACTGTGATCCCCTTCAGGGGCTGGGCGTATGGTGGGTGGTGGGCGTATGGCGGTGGGAGCCATGATCAAAGGCTCCCAGGAGCCTTGTTGTGCTCAAATGCCCATCAGGGCAGTCTTGTCCGCTTCCCTACCCGGTGCATCCTCAAGTGCCACAGGTTTAGGTCCCTCCCACTCCAGCCAGAGAGAATTCCTCTCCATGCCACCCACCCCTTGATTTAGGCCAGGCCAAGGCGGGGTTAGTAGGAAGATTCCATCCAGTCATAATAACATTCAGTTTGATGTCACTCAAATTCTAAAGCTGACTAAACTGTTCAAACAGCTTTTATGGCCTATATTGGTCTTTGTGTCCCTTGCCTTTTGTTTGAGTGACTCAGTCCTTTCCCTGCCCTTGTGATCTCCCTATTTCCTACCTTCCTTCCTCCCTTCCTGGTTTTTCTCCTTTTCTTCTTCCTTCTTTTCTACCTCCCTCCATCCCTCCAACTTTGCCTTCCTCCCTTCCAACTTTCTCTCTCCCTTCCCTTCCTTCTCTTTTCTTGCAAGTGTTTGGGGTGAAAGTCCATGGCAGGCCAGCCCCAAGCTAGGCAAGGTCACTGCCACTGAGCTACAACATCCCCAGACCTGCTGCCACTTCCTATGCAAGTAATTTGAATTATCTCTAAAGAGAAACTCTCACATGAGTCTACTTTCAAAGTAATTTCAGAAGAGTTGCTAACATGGGCATAAATCAGTCATGACAAGTCATTTTTGAAAAGCACGGCACAGCTAATGTTCCTCAGAAGAAGGAGTTGAGAACTTTAGTTGGTTTTCAGGTCAGCATTTCTAGACTAGTACAAAGCCTCCTAATCCTGATCTCTCCTTAGTCCTATGATTTCTTTAAGTGTCCCCTTTGCTCCTGTTCATGGAGTCATGTGTACAGAAATTATACCTGGTTCTATTGAACTCTACTTAATTCTTTCTCACCTCTGTGCTCCTTTTGTCAAGTCACTCCTCAACACTTACTGTAACCCTTTCAATTTTTTGTCCATTTTCATTTAAAAAACTCTTTCAAAAATTGAACCATTTCGCATGCAGATACAGTCTTCTTGATCTGCTATTAATCCCCCACTACTGACATTGTAAGTTATTGAAATGTACACTTCCAGACCGTTTTCAGATTTTTGATTTCTGTATATCTATCTGTCTATCTATTTACAAACATAACATGGTATTCTGAGAGTATCGTTCTGCTTTTGGAGCTCTACATTGTGTTTTTCAGAAGCAGGCCTATTACACAGAGATGAATCCATGTTACCTAGATTGAGTTCAAACTGGAATGTGCACTCAGATTCCCATTATATTGTTCTACCTACTAATGGACAGTTCAGTTATATCCAGACCTCACCACCTCCCCCATTAAGTAAAACCCTTGTGAAGAGACATGTAGATGCCTTTATGAACATATTGATAATTTTTCATGGCAGTGTTTTCCAAAAACCAGTTAGTAAAATTAATTTATTCCTTTGCAGCCTGAAATTACCTTCATTCCAGTTTACTGGTATAAGAACCGCAGTATATCAGCAACAATTCTCCAATAGTAGTTCAGGCCGAAGTCATTCTAGATAACTATCAGTGCCGGATCCTCCATGTATTTTACACAGCCTGTGACAGGGGACATCCGTCCACTCGTTTAGAACAACTGATGTTTTACGCTGGCCATTTAGGTTTATTTAAAGGATTGGTTAGAAAACAGGTGAGACAGACTGATTAGATTCAGTATGTATGTTGGCTTTGTTTTTCTAGGCCTGAATTTTTCACATTTCAATTAATTGTAGGTTAAGTAGCAGGCAGATTCTTCACTGGGCTTCAAATGTGATAAAGTTGCTTCTTATTTTTAAGAAGGCCGTTGCAATCCTGCATTTATTTTACACCTCAGTGCTTGTTTTACACACAAGCACACACGCCCACACACCACACACACCAACAAACACACAAACACATAATTAGAGCACATTTAACACTCAAATAAAGCTTTACCTACTAATTCATAACTAGGGTATTTTTTTAATAAGTATTGTGTCTTGGTCTCTACTGGGGAAACATTGTTCAATGTGAGTTCTCTGGTTTGTTGCAGGGCAGTGAATGTTCACTTGTTGGCAATGATATAGAAATGGGGAGTAAGAGTTTAAAAGTTTTTACAGTAGGTAGGCAGAGTCAGAGTATGGAATCTAACAATAAGAAATTGGGGAATTTCCTCTTTGTTTCTTCATTTCAATCTCCTAATAATTCATGTATATTTTCCAAAAGTCTCCCAGAAAACAAGGACTAGGTCAATCCACATATCAGTGAACCATAGCAGAATGCGATTCTGAATTTCATATAAACAGTCATAAAATCCAAAAGACAGGTGCTGGGGTTTTGGCTCAGCACTAGAGTGCTGGTTTCACACTTTCAAAGGTCCTGAGTTGGATCCCCAACACCATGTGTGAAAGGAATGAATGAACCAATGCATGAGTGTATGATGAATGAATTAAAGGTATCAGGAGGAGGAGGAAGAGGAGGAGGAGGAGGAGAAATAGAAGAAGATGATGAGTAATTTGACAGAAGGGAAAAAGGGGAGGAGAGTGAGTTTAAAGTGTGGTTTCCAATTCTCAAACGTTCAATTACAGCAGACGGGATAGAGAGAGAAGATGGGAGGGCAGGAGAGGGGATACAGTAGAGGCCAGAAAAGGTAGCAGAATACAACAGTTACTAATATGGCATTTTGTAAACACGTGGATGTGTAAACAATGAAAATGTTTTTCTAGGCCTGAATTTTTCACATTTCAATTAATTGTAGGTTAAGCATCAGGCAGATTCCTCACTGGGCTTCAAATGTGATAAAGTTGCTTCTTATTTTTAAGAAGGCCGTTGCAATCCTGCATTTATTTTACACCTCAGTGCTTGTTTTACACACAAGCACACACGCCCACACACCACACACACCAACAAACACACAAACACATAATTAGAGCACATTTAACACTGAAATAAAGCTTTACCTACTAATTCATAACTAGGGTATTTTTTTAATATGTATTGTGTCTTGGTCTCTACTGGGGAAACATTGTTCAATGTGAGTTCTCTGGTTTGTTGTAGGGCAGTGAATGTTCACTTGTTGGCAATGATATAGAAATGGGGAGTAAGAGTTTAAAAGTTTTTACAGTAAGTAGGCAGAGTCAGAGTATGGAATCTAAGAATAAGAAATTGGGGAATTTCCTCTTTGTTTCTTCATTTCAATCTCCTAATAATTCATGTATATTTTCCAAAAGTCTCCCAGAAAACAATTACTAGGTCAATCCACATATCAGTGAACCATAGTAGAATGCGATTCTGAATTTCATATAAACAGTCATAAAATCCAAAAGACAGGTGCTGGGGTTTTGGCTCAGCACTAGAGTGCTGGCTTCACACTTTCAAAGGTCCTGAGTTGGATCCCCAACACCATGTGTGAAAGGAATGAATGAACCAATGCATGAGTGTATGATGAATGAATTAAAGGTATCAGGAGGAGGAGGAAGAGGAGGAGGAGGAGGAGAAATAGAAGAAGATGATGAGTAATTTGACAGAAGGGAAAAAGGGGAGGAGAGTGAGTTTAAAGTGTGGTTTCCAATTCCCAAACGTTCAATTACAGCAGACTGGATAGAGAGAGAAGATGGGAGGGCAGGAGAGGGGATGTAGTAGAGGCCAGAAAAGGTAGCAGAATACAACAGTTACTAATATGGCATTTTGTAAAAACGTGGATGTGTAAACAATGTGATTGTGCAATCTGAATATGGGGTCAAAATGGGAGTTCATAACTCACTTGAGTCTAATGTAGGAAATATGGTATCTCAAGAGCTATGTAAGGTTTTAAGCAACCAATATAAAAAAGAGGTCTTCATTTTTCTTTGTAGTTGAGATCTCCTCTTTCCGTGACATGTTGAGTTGTGTTCTCTCCTTTAGTCCTCCCATGCTCTAGTTATTCTGATATGGAAAAACTAGCTGAAATGCCCAACCAGTCTCTAAATCAGTGACACTTTTTCATTAAGCCTAAAGTCACTTTACATTTGCTACAGTCATACTAAATACACTTCTTTGTTGGGAGTTTAAAAGATATTTCCATCAGCTAGATTACAAGTACCTAGAACTCCCATTCTTGTTTATGTAAGAGTGGCTTCATCAGATTAAATGCTGTTCTCTGGAATGACATAAAATAGGAATAATTTACTCGTAAGATTCCTACGTAAACCATCTTTATTTACAAAATAGTATCTTAAGGATTATTGTTTCATTGAGCTTCAATTGGAGCCAAAGTATAGTCAATTACTGAAGTAAAAGCAGTTACTCAAAAACTAAAAATGAGAGATAAGTCAAATTACATTTGAAGAGAGAGCAACAGCATGAGGTTTCTTGTTTGGTTCTGGATGTTGAGTAACAGGCTCATTTGCAGGTGGAAGGAACCCTTCAGGGAACTCACTTGTACTTTCAGAATGGGGGTGTAGAGGGCTGAATTCCAGCTCTTGGGGGAAGATTGTGAGGAAAACCCCCTCCCTGCATAGACACTTCGCATTGGAAATGGAGTGGGTGGCGGGTCAGGTGGAACATAATCTCCAGGTTCCCAGACAAGTTTCCTGGGAGAGGTGGAGGAAAAAAAAGGTCCTCTTCTCATGAACTGACTCCTTGGGTCAACTGGAAGCAAGGCACCTCTGACTGGAGGGAAAGGTGCCAACACAGAGCCAGAGCCAGTTGCTTGGTTTTCAGCATGGAGAGGTGAATCAGGCACATCAGAGTCCAAAGGAGGCATATTAGGAATTCTGTGTTCTGCTGGTCCCGATGCTCTACCACAATTTGAGTAAAACCTATCTTGCCTTTGTAGAGGAAGACGTGCATCAGAAGAATATGGTTGGCCTGGCGGAGGGATCATCAGCCTGCTGGCCTGTTCCCCTGGAGGAGAGAGGGGCCCAGTCTGAGAAGGTGCTCTCTGAAAATCAGTGAACTTATGACAGCTGGATTCTCTTCCTTTACTGCTAGTCGCATGGTGCAGAGGATTCTCCAGGGCCCCTTGACCCTCCTCCTCCTCCCACTGGAGTGAAAGGTGAGAGTGTGAGTGGACCACTCTTTTCCAAATGAGGAGGTCTCCTTTCAGATGAAGGGTGACCTATTGGTGAGGGCCCATTTGGAGAAGGCTTTCTGCCCATTGCTGAGTTGGAAACATCCAGTGCATCATAGGGATCTTTTTCTACAAGTTCAAATCTAAGCTCCTTCTCAGTTAATTTTTGTCTGTTGCGTGCATTTTGTTTCCTGAAATAACTGAGGTTTCTTTCAGCAATCCGAGCTGCCAACTCACTAGCATGTGCTTCTTTCTCAGAGGAAATAATCTTCCCCAGACAGGAATGAATGGTACTCTGCAATTGTTCTTCAAGATATTGGGCTCTCTTTCTGTAGGTCTCCAGCTCTTTTATTGTATGGCTCATCTTTTCTTCGACTTTGGAAAGTTTCTCCTCTTGCTCCACATAGTAGTTTTCCTCCACTCTTAATTTCCTGTGCAGTTTCATCATATTTTCTTGATAGCGTTCCATCATGACTTTAAAGTTCTTCTGTAGGGTCTCATTCTCACTTTGCAGCTGTGCATTTTCTGACTGCAAGGATGCCTGTTCAGTCTGCAGACTTTTAAGGTGTTCTGTAAGGTCTTCCGTGGTTTTCTCCACTTCAGATGAGAAAGTACATTTTTGAATTCTTCCTCCTTCCAAGATTTCTAAGGAGGCCTTTAGCTTATCACCATAAACCAGGTTCCTCAAAGCTCCTTTGGACTCATCCTCCAAGTGAGCACCAATTTCGGGTTCACTCGTCTTTCCCAGTTCCAGGTGACCACCATCCCTTTGGGCTCCCAGGCTTGGAGAAGACCTATCCATCATCTTCAGCAAGCATTCACCCAGAGACTCCATGTGATTTTCTGTGTCCCTTAGAACTTGTTCTCCAGCTACTTTAGAGTCCTCTAATATGATTTTTGCTTTATATTGGACACCTCCTTGTTCCCTCTGTGCTTCAGCTTCTCCTTGTATTGTTGGTCTCTGCGTTTGTGGAAGTAGGGATCCTTCATTCAAAACCTCTTTGATTGCCAGCTTCAGTTCTTCCTCATTCACTTGAAAGAGTCTCCAGTTTGTTTTAGCTTCAGCTATTTGTGATCTGAGGGATTCAGATTCACCTTGGAGGGACTGTATCCTTCTTGATAGGTGCACCATCGTTTCATCCTCTTGACCATGTTGAGCCTTCTGTGCTTTGAGCTCTTCTTCTAGAAAGAGCACTTCAACGCCATGGCTGGATTCGGACCTATGCAGCTTTTCGTCGGTTGCCTCCAGCTGTCGTGCTTCCCTTGAACCCTTCTCAAACCTGCAATCCTTTAAAGGTGATTCTAAGCCTTCATGTTCTTTTTCAACAAGGCTCACTTTTTCAAGAAGTCCACATTTTGCCTCAATAAGTCCAGCAAGATTTAGAGCCAGCCTTTTTTCTCTTCCCACGTAAAGCCTGCTACGAACCGACTGAAAACCTCTCCAGAAAAGTGAGAGAACAGCGGAAAATCCAAGAGCTGTACACATCACCAACTCCCAAGGAAAGCCATAAGGAAGATGGCCTGGCTTCATGTCTTCGGACAATGCTGCCACAACCCTGGGTGCTTCTTCCAGAACCACCCACTAGTATGGCTGAGAGGCAGCCCTTGGCTCCTCCATCACGCCAACACAGCTTTGGCTCTTGCCACCACAACCACAGCCTGCCCAGGCAGGCCAACACAGGCTGTGGACACTCAGGTGTTTGGTCAGGAACTCCAACCTGCACCAGGCAACGGAGCAGACCACTGTGATCCCCTTCAGGGGCTGGGCGTATGGTGGGTGGTGGGCGTATGGCGGTGGGAGCCATGATCAAAGGCTCCCAGGAGCCTTGTTGTGCTCAACTGCCCATCAGGGGAGTGTGGTCCGCTTCCCTACCCGGTGCATCCTCAATTGCCACAGGTTTAGGTCCCTCCCACTCCAGCCAGAGAGAATTCCTCTCCATGCCACCCACCCCTTGATTTGGTTTAGGCCAGGCCAAGGCGGGGTTAGTAGGAAGATTCCATCCAGTCATAATAACATTCAGTTTGATGTCACTCAAATTCTAAAGCTGACTAAACTGTTCAAACAGCTTTTATGGCCTATATTGGTCTTTGTGTCCCTTGCCTTTTGTTTGAGTGACTCAGTCCTTTCCCTGCCCTTGTGCTCTCCCTATTTCCTACCTTCCTTCCTCCCTTCCTGGTTTTTCTCCTTTTCTTCTTCCTTCTTTTCTACCTCCCTCCATCCCTCCAACTTTGCCTTCCTCCCTTCCAACTTTCTCTCTCCCTTCCCTTCCTTCTC